>NW_027259448.1:0-15000 GCF_045791955.1 Oncorhynchus clarkii lewisi
TACATCACATTGTATTTGGAAGGCCTGTTAGTTTCTGAACAGGCTCAGAGGACTACATCACATTATACTGTGTTTGGAAGGCCTGTTAGTTTCTGAACAGGCTCAGAGGACTACATCACATTGTATTTGGAAGGCCTGTTAGTTTCTGAACTGGCTCAGAGGACTACATCACATTGTATTTGGAAGGCCTGTTAGTTTCTGAACAGGCTCAGAGGACTACATCACATTATACTGTGTTTGGAAGGCCTGTTAGTTTCTGAACAGGCTCAGAGGACTACATCACATTGTATTTGGAAGGCCTGTTAGTTTCTGAACTGGCTCAGAGGACTACATCACATTATACTGTGTTTGGAAGGCCTGTTAGTTTCTGAACAGGCTCAGAGGACTACATCACATTATACTGTGTTTGGAAGGCCTGTTAGTTTCTGAACAGGCTCAGAGGACTACATCACATTATACTGTGTTTGGAAGGCCTGTTAGTTTCTGAACAGGCTCAGAGGACTCCATCACATTGTATTGTGTTTGGAAGGCCTGTTAGTTTCTGAACTGGCTCAGAGGACTCCATCACATTGTATTGTGTTTGGAAGGCCTGTTAGTTTCTGAACTGGCTCAGAGGACTCCATCACATTGTATTGTGTTTGGAAGGCCTGTTAGTTTCTGAACTGGCTCAGAGGACTCCATCACATTGTATTGTGTTTGGAAGGCCTGTTAGTTTCTGAACTGGCTCAGAGGACTCCATCACATTGTATTGTGTTTGGAAGGCCTGTTAGTTTCTGAACTGGCTCAGAGGACTCCATCACATTGTATTGTGTTTGGAAGGCCTGTTAGTTTCTGAACTGGCTCAGAGGACTCCATCACATTGTATTGTGTTTGGAAGGCCTGTTTGTTCCTGAACTGGCTCAGATGACAGATGACAACAGCACATAGTGGCTGTGTGGCACCCTATTCCCTGTTTAGTGCACTACTTTTGACCAAGTCATGCACTATATAGAGAATGTGGTATCATTTGGCACAGCCTAAATAAGTAGGATGAAACTGGAAGAAAAAAGTTATTAATATGTTGATATAAAAGAAACGCTGGTCCACTTCACAAGGTCGCAAAAATCCGGTAACTTTCCTCAAATTCCCTGGTTTTCTAGAAAACCCAATTGGAAAATTTCCAGAATCAGGAGGGAATAGGAAATACTTTTGGAAACGTTACCCGATTTTTTGCAAACCTAACAAAGGCTTGACTTTGTGTGATTTGACTTGAACTAGTTAATTAACAAGTAAAAGATGGAGTGCTCTCCACTTGGGCCACTTATCAAAGGCAACTATAGACTTCTGTCCAGACGACATGCTTAGTTTCATACACCGCAGCCGATTTGGACTTGACAGTATAGCCCTGTTCCAACGTATGAAATGTACTACTGCCACTTTTGTCTACATAGCTCATAAAGTGCAACCACACATGCAAGGACAATGAGACCCGTTGTGAAAAGTAAGATGTTCGTAGAGGCCTCTGCCAATAGAAACAACAGTTGAGAGAAAAACAGTAGAAGGTTGTAAAAAGACATTCCCTCCCGCCGTGGTAAATCCATCCTTTCCTTGCTTCTCATGGTTTGTGTCAAAGGGCTGTTCAACAAACAATAACATGGTGATAAGGAGTTATATACTTGACCTGCTCTTTCCCCTTTGAAAAATAAGGTCAGATTAGCATGTTTTGAAACTAGTAAGCATCCAAAATGGCACCCTATTCCCTATGTAGTGTAGTACTTTTGACCTGAGCCCATAGGGAAACAGGGTGCCATTTGGGACACAGAGAGTATAATTAAGTCATTGTTAATGTGATAAACAGCTTGAAGGAAGCTCAATAAGACTATGCTGCCTTCACTATGAGGGAAACTTCTAGTGACGTAAACCTATAGGTCTACAGTACTGTACATTATATACAAAGGGTTTTTTAAGGTACTTAATGGACGTTCAACATAGTATGCTTTGACAAGTTTACATTTGAGAAATGGCATTTTCAGTCCCCTCAGACATTCAAGCAGTGTGAGCATATTCAGATATTCTATAGAGAAAACCAGAGGTTGTAAAAATACAGATATACCTACTTTTGGGCTGAAGCTCCATTATAACTTCACTACCTTGACATTGGTGTCTGTGTAAAAACAGGATGTGGTAGGTGAGCTCTCAGCTAGATGAGCATGTTTAATCTGGGCAAGAGATGGATGTGGTCACTAACTTTATATTATATGAGCTACTGACTTACTGGACCTGCTATTACACAAGGCTTTCGCTCTGACTGAGGGCACCATTCTGGAATAATACTGTTGACTTGAACTACCGGTTCATGTTTGATTGACTGATTAAGTTTATTAGATAATTAAAAGTAGAAGGCCGCTCAAGGAGGCAACATTACACATGGAGACAACATTATAAACGTAAAAGACTATTAAGGATAAAACACAATAAAGACTGTTCGCTTTCTAAACTACACCTTTTGAACCATTATCCAGTTGTCATGACGCCCAGGCTCTTAATCACTCACACCCCACTGTTACCATATCTCTGACAGGGATTCAAACCTGGGTCTCCTGCTCTCTGCAAGTCTGTGTTAGCACGCTGAGCTAAAGTCTTTAGCTCGGGGAGCCAACAGATATATTTTCAGGCAAGGTTATTACTCATAACATAAGCGTGGTTCCGAACCTCTGTTATACTTGCACTGTTAAAGAGAGGGATCTCTTTCCTCCCCTCTATCGCCATGCTCCACTCCTCTCATCTAAAATAAAATGAAAACGCTCTGATTTATTCTCCCCCAAAACCTTCCTTCTCTGGTCGTCTGGCGTTCCCCACCACAGCTGTGGAGTCCCCCTGGGCCCATAAATCTGAGCCCCTAAATCCTTACCTGGACCCAGTTCAGAAAGCATTCTCACTTCAGGAAGCTGGGGGGCGATCCGATCCCTAAGCTAGCCTTCAACCATATCGTACTGATAGAAAAAAAAATATCCCCTTGTTTTTCATGCAACAGAACAGACAGAATGTCTTCCAGTCCAAAGTAGACAAAGCTGCTAAATGCGTTGGTTTCGTTCTTCCTTCTCTGTGCATTATGTTGTTTGTTGTTGTAGCTGATCAGGTTAATGATGGGCTGGCCCGTATGGAGCAGAAACATCCAGGTCTTATTGCTCTCTGTCTCTGTCTCTGTCTCTGTCTCTGTCTCTCTCTCTCTCTCTGCCTCATGATTCTCAATGTTCTGTGTGTGGAGGAGCTGGATGGGAGGGAGGGGTAATGACGGCCCTCTGTTTATTTGTCTGGTTTTATTGCTCAGCCAGAGCATGGCAAGGACGCTGTCAGTCAAACGTTATTGCTGCTCAGCGGCTCTGCAGTGGATCATCCACAGACAGTGAAATAGTGGAAGTGGTTATGGGACTCTGCTCACCTGTTATTGAAAAGTCAGAGATTGGAAATTGGCCATGGATTTTCTATTGATTGGATCCCCCCCAAAATAATGTTTTTTTTTTTTTTTTTTTGCCGTGAATCAATCTGTGTGAAACTGCATCGTGTGTACAGCAACAAGCCCGCTCTCACATCTGGTCATCAGTTCTCACAGGATAGACTTAGTGATACCAGACCTGCTGTTATCGGAGCACTGGGAAGAGGCCTGTTGCAGTCATTCACACTTACTTATTCTAAGTAAGTCATGACATAGGCTCCACTTCAGTGGCCGTAACAGTGGCTTGCAGAAAACTTCTCAACCCTGCTGTCTCCTCATTCTCCTCCCCTTCCATTTCATCCTTCCTCAACACTTCTCAACCCTGCTGTCTCCTCATTCTCCTCCCGTTGTCCTTCCTCAACACTTCTCAACCCTACTGTCTCCTCATTCTCCTCCCCTGTCATCCTTCCTCAACACTTCTCAACCCTGCTGTCTCCTCATGCTCCTCCCGTCGTCCTTCCTCAACACTTCTCAATCCTGCTGTCTCCTCATTCTCCTCCCGTCGTCCTTCCTCAACACTTCTCAATCCTGCTGTCTCCTCATTCTCCTCCCGTCGTCCTTCCTCAACACTTCTCAACCCTGCTGTCTCCTCATTCTCCTCCCCTGTCATCCTTCCTCAACACTTCTCAACCCTGCTGTCTCCTCATTCTCCTCCCATTCCATTTCATCCTTCCTCAACACTTCTCAACCCTGCTGTCTCCTCATTCTCAAATCAAATCAAATCAAATCAAATTTTATTTGTCACATACACATGGTTAGCAGATGTTAATGCGAGTGTAGCGAAATGCTTGTGCTTCTAGTTCCGACAATGCAGTAATAACAAGTATCTAACTAACAATTCCAAAACTACTGTCTTGTACACAGTGTAAGGGGATAAAGAATATGTACATAAGGATATATGAATGAGTGATGGTACAGAGCAGCATAGGCAAGATACAGTAGATGGTATCGAGTACAGTATGTACAAATGAGATGAGTATGTAAACAAAGTGGCATAGTATAAAGTGGCTAGTGATACATGTATTACATAAGGATACCGTCGATGATATAGAGTACAGTATATACGTATGCATATGAGATGAATAATGTAGGGTAAGTAACATTTATATAAGGTAGCATTGTTTAAAGTGGCTAGTGATATATTTACATCATTTCCCATCAATTGCCATTATTAAAGTGGCTGGAGTTGAGTCAGTGTCAGTGTGTTGGCAGCAGCCACTCAGTGTTAGTGGTGGCTGTTTAACAGTCTGATGGCCTTGAGATAGAAGCTGTTTTTCAGTCTCTCGGTCCCAGCTTTGATGCACCTGTACTGACCCCGCCTTCTGGATGATAGCGGGGTGAACAGGCAGTGGCTCGGGTGGTTGATGTCCTTGATGATCTTTATGGCCTTCCTGTGACATCGGGTGGTGTAGGTGTCCTGGAGGGCAGGTAGTTTGCCCCCGGTGATGCGTTGTGCAGACCTCACTACCCTCTGGAGAGCCTTACGGTTGAGGGCGGTGCAGTTGCCATACCAGGCGGTGATACAGCCCGCCAGGATGCTCTCGATTGTGCATCTGTAGAAGTTTGTGAGTGCTTTTGGTGACAAGCCGAATTTCTTCAGCCTCCTGAGGTTGAAGAGGCGCTGCTGCGCCTTCTTCACGATGCTGTCTGTGTGAGTGGACCAATTCAGTTTGTCTGTGATGTGTATGCCGAGGAACTTAAAACTTGCTAGCCTCTCCACTACTGTTCCATCGATGTGGATAGGGGGGTGTTCCCTCTGCTGTTTCCTGAAGTCCACAATCATCTCCTTAGTTTTGTTGACGTTGAGTGTGAGGTTATTGTCCTGACACCACACTCCGAGGGCCTTCTCCTCCCCTGTCTCCTAACCTGTCATCCTTCCTCAACACTTCTCAATCCTGCTGTCTCCTCATTCTCCTCCAGTCGTCCTTCCTCAACACTTCTCAACCCTGCTGTCTCATCATTCTCCTCCCCTGTCATCCTTCCTCAACACTTCTCAACCCTGCTGTCTCCTCATTCTCCTCCCGTCGTCCTTCCTTAACACTTCTCAACCCTGCTGTCTCCTCATTCTCCTCCCCTTCCATTTCATCCTTCCTCAACACTTCTCAACCCTGCTGTCTCCTCATTCTCCTCCCCTTCCATTTCATCCTTCCTCAACACTTCTCAACCCTGCCGTCTCTTCATTCTCCTCCCCTGTCATCCTTCCTCAACACTTATCAACCCTGCTGTCTCCTCATTCTCCTCCAGTCGTCCTTCCTCAACACTTCTCAACCCTGCTGTCTCCTCATTCTCCTCCCCTTCCATTTCATCCTTCCTCAACACTTCTCAACCCTGCCGTCTCTTCATTCTCCTCCCCTGTCATCCTTCCTCAGCACTTCTCAACCCTGATGTCTCCTCATTCTCCTCCCCTGTCATCCTTCCTCAACACTTCTCAACCCTGCTGTCTTCTCATTCTCCTCCAGTCGTCCTTCCTCAACACTTCTCAACCCTGCTGTCTCCTCATTCTCCTCCCGTTGTCCTTCCTCAACACTTCTCAACCCTGCTGTCTCCTCATTCTCCTCCCGTCGTCCTTCCTCAACACTTCTCAACCCTGCTGTCTCCTCATTCTCCTCCCCTGTCATCCTTCCTCAACACTTCTCAACCCTGCTGTCTCCTCATTCTCCTCCCGTCGTCCTTCCTCAACACTTCTCAACCCTGCTGTCTCCTCATTCTCCTCCCGTCGTCCTTCCTCAACACTTCTCAACCCTGCTGTCTCCTCATTCTCCTCCCGTCGTCCTTCCTCAACACTTCTCAACCCTGCTGTCTCCTCATTCTCCTCCTGTCATCCTTCTTCAACACTTCTCAACCCTGCTGTCTCCTCATTCTCCTCCCGTTGTCCTTCCTCAACACTTCTCAATCCTGCTGTCTCCTCATTCTCCTCCCGTTGTCCTTCCTCAACACTTCTCAACCCTGCTGTCTCCTCATTCTCCTCCCGTCGTCCTTCCTCAACACTTCTCAATCCTGCTGTCTCCTCATTCTCCTCCCGTAGTCCTTCCTCAACACTTCTCAACCCTGCTGTCTCTTCATTCTCCTCCCGTCGTCCTTCCTCAACACTTCTCAACCCTGCTGTCTCTTCATTCTCCTCCCGTTGTCCTTCCTCAACACTTCTCAACCCTGCTGTCTCTTCATTCTCCTCCCGTCGTCCTTCCTCAACACTTCTCAATCCTGCTGTCTCCTCATTCTCCTCCCGTCATCCTTCCTCAACACTTCTCAACCCTGCTGTCTCTTCATTCTCCTCCCGTCGTCCTTCCTCAACACTTCTCAATCCTGCTGTCTCCTCATTCTCCTCCGTCATCCTTCCTCAACACTTCTCAACCCTGCTGTCTCCTCATTCTCCTCCCCTGTCATCCTTCCTCAACACTTCTCAACCCTGCTGTCTCCTCATTCTCCTCCCGTTGTCCTTCCTCAACACTTCTCAACCCTGCTGTCTCCTCATTCTCCTCCCGTTGTCCTTCCTCAACACTTCTCAACCCTGCTGTCTCCTCATTCTCCTCCCGTCGTCCTTCCTCAACACTTCTCAATCCTGCTGTCTCCTCATTCTCCTCCCGTCATCCTTCCTCAACACTTCTCAACCCTGCTGTCTCCTCATTCTCCTCCCCTGTCATCCTTCCTCAACACTTCTCAACCCTGCTGTCTCCTCATTCTCCTCCCGTTGTCCTTCCTCAACACTTCTCAACCCTGCTGTCTCCTCATTCTCCTCCCGTTGTCCTTCCTCAACACTTCTCAACCCTGCTGTCTCTTCATTCTCCTCCCCAATCATCCAATCATCCTTTCTCTCTTGTTGCATCTCTGTTTCCCTTCACCATCACTCAGTACACCAACTATGGGCCCTGGTCAAAAGTAGTCCACTATATAGTGTGTGTCGGGATACAGCCCCACCCCTCCTTTACAGTAAATGTTTTCATTCAATTGCCCCTCCTTGTTGTTCACAACAAGGTTCCATTCCCTGTCACAAGGGAATTTATGGCTGATTTAAGATGAACTCTTCAACCCTGTTACGGTCAACTCTGTTACTTTATTTGGCATTCAATAGGCACTTACTATAGTAATTTATTTTTTAACCTCTTGAGATGGGAAAACATGTTTTTTATTAAGTTATTAAGTTTCTCGACATGACAGAATGTTAAAATTAGGGGAACTAAAATATACCGAAAAGAGACTCATTTTGTGGAACGACCAAGGCTGGTCATCAAGCATCTATTACTAAACAATGCCATTTTTACATATATTTTGTAAAATTGTGTTGAGATAATGAAGTAAAATCTATTTACTAGTTTTGAGCTGAAAAGACATCAAGACATCTGTTTTGCTTTAAGATATTCTGACTTATTTCAAGCCTTTTTTAAGTTAAAATAAGGAAAAATCTGCCAGTGCACTAAGATCATTTGTTTTGTTAAGACATATTATTAAATATCTTGAAATAGGATCATTTATTATACCCCACTTGTATCAAGCCCTTTCTTGGGTTAAAATAAGCTAAATGATCTGCCAGTGTACTAAAATAATTTACATTAGATGTCAAGCCAATGCACACTGTAAAGCCCATGGAGAATAAGAGCACCCAGCTGCCCACTGCACTGAGGCTAGAAAACACTGTCAACACCGATAAATCCACTATAATTGAGAATTTCAATAAGCATTTTTCTACGGCTGGCTATGCTTTCCACCTGGCTACCCCTGCCCCAGTCAACAGCCCTGACCATCCTACCGATTCTCGACTTCGGCGATGTCATTCACAAAATAGCCTCCAACACTCTACTCAACAATTTGGATACAGTCTATCACAGTGCCATCTGTTTTGTCACCGAAGCCCCATATACTACCCACCACTGCGAACTGTACGCTCTCATTGGCTGGCCCTCGCTTCATACTCGTCACCAGACCCACTGGCTCCAGGTCATCTACAAGTCTTTGCTAGGTAAAGCCCCGCCTTATCTCAGCTCACTGGTCACCATAGCAGCACCCACCCGTAGCAAGCGCTCCAGCAGGTATATCTCACTGGTCACCATAGCAACACCCACCCGTAGCAAGCGCTCCAGCAGGTATATCTCACTGGTCACCCCCAAAGCCAATTCTTCCTTTGGCTGCCTTTCCTTCCAGTTCTCTGCTGCCAATGAATGGAACGAACTGTAAAAAACACTGAAGCTGGAGGCTCATATCTCCCTCACTAGCTTTAAGCACCAGCTGTCAGAGCAGCTCACAGATCACTGCACCTGTACATAGCCCATCTGTAAATAGCCCACCCTACTACCTCATCCCCATACTGTATTTATTTATCTTGCTCCTTTGCACCCCAGTATCTCTACTTGCAACTTCATTTTCTGCACATTCTACCATTCCAGTGTTTAATTGCTATATTGTAATTACTTCGCCACCATGGCCTATTTATTGCCTTACCTCCCTTATCCTACCTCATTTGCACATGTTGTATATAGACTTTTTCTACTGTATTATTGACTGTATGTTTGTTTTACTCCATGTGTAACTCTGTGTTGTTGTATGTGTTGAACTGCGTTGCTTTATCTTGGCCAGGTTGCAATTCTAAATGAGAACTTGTTCTCAACTAGCCTACCTGGTTAAATAAAGCTGAAAACAATCAAATTAAAATTAAAATTCTAAGAGATATTTAGGTAAAATCAACATATTTTGCAGTGAAGGCCAACATCCAACAAGCAGCAGTCTCTGGCTGGAGAAACACAAGCCTATATAACTCATTCTAACAGTTCTCTTTAGTGTCACCTGAAAGTCAAGAGGATTATGATGCATGCATAGGCTGATCGTATCACTTCAGCAAGTTATAGGTTCATCAATCTAATTCAAAAAGATTGAGGGGAGGGTGAAATAGGGGTTATAATATTGAAGTAGTAGCCAATACTACAGTACTGTAACTGCTATTTCAGTTGGACAGACAGTTCTGTGGTGGTGCTTGCCTCACATCTGAGCTTGGTAATAGGAGCCCGCCAAGCGCATATCAATAATAAACTGACCACAGCAGCCTCTAGTAATGGAGGCTGGCATCCTTCATGAAAGGACAACAATGAAACAGTACATGTGTCTGTATTTTGGCATTAGACAAGCCTTCCTGAGCAGGCACATACCTGGACTGTTGAGTAACGGTCATAAAGAAGGGTCATTTTTCTGTTCAAGAATGAGGAAGTATGAATTATGGTATTTGGAGATTAAAACAGCAATTAAGGGATTCACTATCAAAACATTATGGCATGTGGGCTCTATATATATGTCACTAAGACGAGGGTAGACCAAACAAAACACATGAGCTCAGGGCAACAGGGCTGTAACACAGAGACTGATGTCAGGGTGGGCCACCATTGGAAGTTACATGTTATATGCTCAGATTAGCTGATTTACTAACTGACAGGGGTCAGTGAGATGAGACAAAAAGAGAGGTGAACTCATATATCGCAAGTGTTGAGTAGACTGGAGAGAAATCAAAATCAAAGTTAGCAGCTGTTAAAACACAAAACTATTTCACCATGGTTAATAAGAGAAAGCCAACTAAGGTTGTAAAATAACATGTCATAAAAGTGTTTAAGTTGTCGTCCGTGTGCTTGGTGCTGTATGCAGGGCTGGTTGGATGGAGCCACTCTGGGATTGTAGATAAGATGACTTCTAGCCAAGGACATATTAAAATATCAGTTTGTTATAGGCAATTATTATTATTTTTTTAAGATTTTCAAATATAGTTATCAAATATGGTATATGATGAGCAAAATCAACATCATGCTTTCAGACTACTTTGGTGAGTCTATTTTGGTGAGTCTATTTTGGCGAGTTCAGTATTTTGGTGAGTCTATTTTGATGAGTTCACTATTTTGGTGAGTCTATTTTGGCGAGTTCTCTATTTTGGAGAGTTCACTATTTTGGAGAGTTCACTATTTAGCTGAGTCTATTTTGGTGAGTTCACAATTTTGTTGAGTCTGTTTTGGTGAGATCACTATTTTGGTGAAGTTAGCCCATCACTTTGAGACACACCTGTGCTCTCATGCATTAGTTAATATGAGGTGTGTTGTTTCACCAAGCCATGCCAGTGCAAAGGTACTTTTAGCCTCTGGCTGCTTGTAATTCATTATTGGGCCTGCTGAAAGGGTTGAACTGACTCTGACCCATCTATTTTGGGAGATTTGGCAATGAAATCAAAGTAAAACAGAGTAATACTACTACTACAGACCCTGAACGGGATTTTGAAGCAGGAGAATTGTTGAAGTTTACTTCAAGCTGTGATCCATTTGGACGTTATGTGTAATTTATTTCTACCCATTTATTAAGTCCTGCTCCTGCCACCTGAAATTCTAGAGATGGCTTTCAGGTTCGCAGGTTTTGACGGTTGGTTTTAAGGTTAATTCTCTTACCACCTGTGCTGAGTCGTTCCAGAGCTTTCCCACTGTTCTCTGTCTTCAAACTACATACTACAACAGTAGTTCTGGCCCTGACCAGAGATAATTAAAATGGCAGCCTATAGTCAACATAATAAATGATTGAAAACATTCAAATGAGTCATAATGTGTTTAGAATGCTCAATAGCTGTTTCACAGTGATTAAACAAGACAAGAGAAAGAGTTGACTATGGGTCACCCAGGATGAAGGGTATTATAATAGAGAGCCATTTGGGAGGCAACCCATTACAGTGATACTGCTTCTGCTCGGTTATGTCCCTGTGTGAACAGTGTGTTATAGATGACCTACAGAGGGGATGGACATGGACATGCTACAACAACAGCCGCTACACTGAGTCTACAAAACATTAAGAACACCTGCTCTTTCCATGACGTAGACTGACCATGTGAATCCAGGTGAAAGCTATGATCCCTTATTAATGTCACCTGTTAAAATGACTTCAATCAGTGTAGATGAAGGGGAGGAGACAGGTTAAAGAAGGATTTTTAAGCCTTGAGACAATTGAGATATGGATTGTGTATGTGTGCCATTCAGAAGGTGAACGGGCAAGACAAAATATTGAAGTGCCTCTGAACGGGGTATGGTAGTAGGTGCCAGGTGCACCAGTTTGTGTGTGTCAAGAACTGCAACGGTCCTGGGTTTTTCATGCTCAACTTTCCTGTGTGTATCAAGAATGGTCCACCACCCAAAGGACATCCAGCCAACTTGACACAACTGTGGGAAGCATTGGAGTCAACATGGGCCAGCATGGAACCTTGTAGAGTCCATGCCCCGTCAAATTGAGGCTGTTCTGAGGATAAATGGGTTGCAACTCAATTTTATGTATTTAATTTTTATTTCACTTTTACTTAACCAGGTAGGCCAGTTGAGAACAAGTTCTCATTTCCAACTGCGACCTGGACAAGATAAAGCAAAGCAGTGTGACACAAACAACAACACAGAGATTCACATAGAATAAACAAGCGTACAGTCAATAATACAATAAAAAAAGTCTATATACAGTGTGTGCAAATGAGGTAAGATAAGGGAGGTAAAGGCAATAAATGGACCGTAGTGGCGAAGTAATTACAATTTAGCAATTAAACACTGGAGTGATAGATGTGCAGAAGATAAATGTACAAGTAGAGATACCGGGGTGCAAAGGAGTGCGTCCCATATGGCACCCTATTCCATAGTGCACTATTTTGGTACATAGCCTCTGCCTTCCCAGTACCAGGACTGGTTACCTTTGGGAAATGGAAAAAAAGTTACCAAAATTAAACAATAGAGCCACCCCCCCCCCCCCCCCTATTATATCATACTTTACCAAAATAAAACAATAGAGCCATTCCTCCCCTATTATATCATTCTTTACCAAAAATAAAACAATAGAGCCTATTATATCATACTTTACCAAAAATAAAACAATAGAGCCATTCCCCCCCTATTATATCATACTTTACCAAAAACAATAGAGCCATTCCCCCCCCTATTAATTCATTCTTTACCAAAAATAAAACAATAGAGCCATTCCTCCCCCCCTATTAATTCATTCTTTACCAAAAATAAAACAATAGAGCCATTCCCCCCTATTAATTCATTCTTTACCAAAATAAAACAATAGAGCCATTCCTCCCCCCCTATTATATCATTCTTTACCAAAAATAAAACAATAGAGCCATTCCCCCCCCTATTAATTCATTCTTTACCAAAAATAAAACAATAGAGCCATTCCTCCCCCCCTATTAATTCATTCTTTACCAAAAATAAAACAATAGAGCCATTCCCCCCCTATTATATCATACTTTACCAAAAATAAAACAATAGAGCCATTCCCCCCCCTATTAATTCATTCTTTACCAAAAATAAAACAATAGAGCCATTCCTCCCCCCTATTAATTCATTCTTTACCAAAAATAAAACAATAGAGCCATTCCCCCCTATTAATTCATTCTTTACCAAAATAAAACAATAGAGCCATTCCTCCCCTATTATATCATTCTTTACCAAAAATAAAACAATAGAGCCATTCCCCCCCCTATTAATTCATTCTTTACCAAAAATAAAACAATAGAGCCATTCCCCCCCCCTATTAATTCATTCTTTACCAAAAATAAAACAATAGAGCCATTCCTCCCCCCTATTAATTCATTCTTTACCAAAAATAAAACAATAGAGCCATTCCCCCCTATTAATTCATTCTTTACCAAAATAAAACAATAGAGCCATTCCTCCCCCCCTATTATATCATTCTTTACCAAAAATAAAACAATAGAGCCATTCCCCCCCCTATTAATTCATTCTTTACCAAAAATAAAACAATAGAGCCATTCCTCCCCCCCTATTAATTCATTCTTTACCAAAAATAAAACAATAGAGCCATTCCCCCTATTAATTCATTCTTTACCAAAATAAAACAATAGAGCCATTCCTCCCCTATTATATCATTCTTTACCAAAAATAAAACAATAGAGCCATTCCTCCCCTATTATATCATTCTTTACCAAAAATAAAACAATAGAGCCATTCCTCCCCTATTATATCATTCTTTACCAAAAATAAAACAATAGAGCCATTCCTCCCCCATATTATATCATTCTTTACCAAAAAATAAAACAATAGAGCCATTCCTCCCCCCCTATTAATTCATTCTTTACCAAAAATAAAACAATAGAGCCATTCCTCCCCTATTAATTCATTCTTTACCAAAAATAAAACAATAGAGCCATTCCTCCCCCCCTATTAATTCATTCTTTACCAAAAATAAAACAATAGAGCCATTCCCCCCTATTAATTCATTCTTTACCAAAATAAAACAATAGAGCCATTCCCCACTATTAATTCATTCTTTACCAAAATAAAACAATAGAGCCATTCCTCCCCAATTATATCATACTTTACCAAAAATAAAACAATAGAGCCATTCCCCACTATTAATTCATTCTTTACCAAAATAAAACAATAGAGCCATTCCTCCCCTATTAATTCATTCTTTACCAAAATAAAACAATAGAGCCATTCCTCCCCAATTATATCATACTTTACCAAAAATAAAACAATAGAGCCATTCCCCACTATTAATTCATTCTTTACCAAAATAAAACAATAGAGCCATTCCTCCCCTATTAATTCATTCTTTACCAAAATAAAACAATAGAGCCATTCCTCCCCTATTAATTCATTCTTTACCAAAATAAAACAATAGAGCCATTCCCCCTATTAATTCATTCTTTACCAAAATAAAACAATAGAGCCATTCCTCCCCTATTATATAATTCTTTACCAAAAATAAAACAATAGAGCCATTCCTCCCCTATTATATCATTCTTTACCAAAAATAAAACAATAGAGCCATTCCTCCCCTATTATATCATTCTTTACCAAAAATAAAACAATAGAGCCATTCCTCCCCCATATTATATCATTCTTTACCAAAAAATAAAACAATAGAGCCATTCCTCCCCCCCTATTAATTCATTCTTTACCAAAAATAAAACAATAGAGCCATTCCTCCCCTATTAATTCATTCTTTACCAAAAATAAAACAATAGAGCCATTCCTCCCCCCCTATTAATTCATTCTTTACCAAAAATAAAACAATAGAGCCATTCCCCCCTATTAATTCATTCTTTACCAAAATAAAACAATAGAGCCATTCCCCACTATTAATTCATTCTTTACCAAAATAAAACAATAGAGCCATTCCTCCCCAATTATATCATACTTTACCAAAAATAAAACAATAGAGCCATTCCCCACTATTAATTCATTCTTTACCAAAATAAAACAATAGAGCCATTCCTCCCCTATTAATTCATTCTTTACCAAAATAAAACAATAGAGCCATTCCTCCCCTATTAATTCATTCTTTACCAAAATAAAACAATAGAGCCATTCCTCCCCTATTAATTCATTCTTTACCAAAATAAAACAATAGAGCCATTCCTCCCCAATTATATCATACTTTACCAAAATAAAACAATAGAGCCATTCCCCACTATTAATTCATTCTTTACCAAAATAAAACAATAGAGCCATTCCCCACTATTAATTCATTCTTTACCAAAATAAAACAATAGAGCCATTCCTCCCCT
>NW_027259448.1:17500-31211 GCF_045791955.1 Oncorhynchus clarkii lewisi
CTCTCACCATGTCTGCCCTTCAAACTCAGAATAGAGCTGCAGGACATTTCAGCAAAGTTACACCAAGGGAAGAGGGTCAAAAGTTCACTTCAATACGAGATCATTTCAGATTCTTACAGATTATACAATCAGTCTCTGTGGGCTGGATGGAGGGAGAGGGTGTTGGGGTGCTGTGGGCTGTGAGCTGCTCTGCTCCATGACTTCAGCTGAATAAACAGTGTATGTTCCACTGGTTTCATCACAAATGGCACCCTTTACCCTATATGGTGCACTATGTTAGAACAGAGCGTGAATCAAAACTAGTGCACTATATAGGGAATAGGATGCCATTTGGGACACCCCCCCAGTCTAAGCCATGTAGGGGTGGACCCGGACTTAAGGGCTTTGGCCTGTGCCTAACCTTTGTATTAATGCTTTAAACACCCTCATTTTATTGAATGTGAAAATATTAACGAAGAGGGTGAGGTACTTGCCTGAGGGGCATAACGATTTGTTTAACTGGTACATATAGCTTAGGTGGATTTAAATGATTTCCACAAGTTTGACCCAGAGCCATATATACAGACTGGTTTGACCTAGTGCAAAACACCCTGAGAGCCCTTCCCTGTACACTCTGAAGGAGAACCATTTTTGGTTCCAGTTAGAACCCTTTTTGGTTCAACATAAAACTATTTTGGGTTCCATGTAGAACCCTCTGTGGAAACGGTTCTACCTGGAACCAAAAAGGTTCTACCTGGAACCAAAAAGGGTTCTTAAAACGGTTCTTCTATGGGGACAGCAGAAAACCCGTATAGGCTCTATAGAACACCTTTTTTACCAAGAGTGTACCTGGTAACTCTGTTTTTAGGGTGAAATACAGTACGTGACAATGTCTCACTGATATGTTAACAATATGTTTGAACTATGGATTGTGGTTTCATAAAACAACACTTTTACAGTTTGGTTTGTCATAGTTGTGCAAAACTTGACTATACCTGTTACAGTTTAGAAATACCTGAATATCTGAAAAAGCTCATTTTTCCCCTCATCAGAGTGAATTAACTTTCTCCCACAACTTTCAAGCCAAGGTCAATTTTCAGTAGTGGGGAAAATACATTCAACAACGCTCAAACTAGGCCCTTATTTCATCAGGTGATTGGTTTTCCTTCAGAGGCGTTAGTTTGTTGAGAATGAGGGACAGAGTTGTGTTTATTGTACTAACCATTTCTAGAACCTATAACTATTCAACGGGCTGAACCTCCATGGCAACCAGGGATCACATTGATTTACGTTCATGGTTGTCAATGCAGTCCCCATATGAACTATGGACAGGGACAGATTGTCTCAGTCCCCATATGGACTATGGACAGGGCCAGATTGTCTCAGTCCCCATATGGACTATGGACAGGGCCAAATAGTCTCAGTCCCCATATGGACTATGGACAGGGCCAAATAGTCTCAGTCCCCATATGGACTATGGACAGGGCCAAATTGTCTCAGTCCCCATATGGACTATGGACAGGGCCAAATTGTCTCAGTCCCCATATGGACAGGGACAGATTGTCTCAGTCCCCATATGGACTATGGACAGGGCCAAATTGTCTCAGTCCCCATATGGACAGGGACAGATTGTCTCAGTCCCCATATGGACTATGGACAGGGCCAAATTGTCTCAGTCCCCATATGGACTATGGGCAGGGACAGATTGTCTCAGTCCCCATATGGACTATGGACAGGGCCAGATTGTCTCAGTCCCCATATGGACTATGGACAGGGCCAAATAGTCTCAGTCCCCATATGGACTATGGACAGGGCCAAATAGTCTCAGTCCCCATATGGACTATGGACAGGGCCAAATTGTCTCAGTCCCCATATGGACTATGGACAGGGCCAAATTGTCTCAGTCCCCATATGGACAGGGACAGATTGTCTCAGTCCCCATATGGACTATGGACAGGGCCAAATTGTCTCAGTCCCCATATGGACAGGGACAGATTGTCTCAGTCCCCATATGGACTATGGACAGGGCCAAATTGTCTCAGTCCCCATATGGACTATGGGCAGGGCCAAATAGTCTCAGTCCCCATATGGACTATGGGCAGGGCCAAATAGTCTCAGTCCCCATATGGTCAGGGCCAGATTGTCTCAGTCCCCATATGGACAGGGACAGATTGTCTCAGTCCCCATATGGACTATGGACAGGGCCAAACTGTCTCAGTCACCATATGGACTATGGACAGGGCCAAACTGTCTCAGTCCCCATATGGACTATGGACAGGGCCAAACTGTCTCAGTCACCATATGGACAGGGCCATATTGCCTCAATGCTTTGCATTCCTAATTAAAATTGGTCACAGGGTTGATTTGCCTGTTGGCCTGTAATTTGTTTAATGTTGTTTAATAAAAGTCTAAACCTCCGTTCCATCTCGTCTGTCTCCTTAAACCTTTCATTATGGACTGTGTTAAAACTCAGGAGGATAGACTGGGCCGCCAGGAGAGACCATTCATTTTGGCTCGGGGAGCTAATGGACTTGGAGCCGTGAAAATGCGGAGTTTTATAAACAGTTGGCTCCCCAAATCAACAGATGCAGCGATATTTAACGGAGAGTTATTGAGCTTTAACCATGACTGGTTTCCTAATGGGCCTCTCACCCTCATTGTTTATACTGACTTTAAGCTATAGCAAATGTTTGAATGTAGGATATTATTTAACTAGCTGGCAAATGTAAACCTTTATGTAAGCAATGTGGTATTGGAAAATGTATAAATAAAATGTCAAAGTAATGCTTTGACATTTTATTTCATATCTGATTCATGTCCATCACTCTTGAAATATCCGTATTCACTCTGCACCTACCAAATCATGGCTATTGAGATGTTTGCTTAGGTTGCTTAGAGTGACAGCTCAGTGCCCCTGAAAGTCGCAGTCGCGCACACACACACACACACACACACACACACACACACATACATACATACATACATACATACATACATACATACATACATACATACATACATACATACATACATACATACATACATACATACATACATACATACATACACGCACATACTACCAGTCCCAGACAAATATTCCCTGTGAATTTGGAGTGGGACTTGGATTTGACACATTCATTTAACAAGTGCCTCATTTCAATATACAATTTGTGTAATGAAGTTTAAATATCAAGAAATACAGTCTGGGCCTGTTACTACAGCTGCACTGTTTCGGAAAACTATTATTTGTGGTTTATTAAATAGAAAATAAATAAATTCCCATACAAATGACAAACAAAGGCTCTATCCACACAGAGACTACAACTCTATCCACACAGAGACTACAACTCCATGTCCTAAACTAGCTCATTAGACAGCATTCAAACACAATATTTTACTACAAACATCAGACAAAATACTTTCATGCCAAATTGACTGGGAGGAGGGGTGTTCCAAAATAGGGGAGGGTTGTGTAGTTTTCGGAGGGCACAGGGGAGGGTTGTGTAGTTTTTGGGGGGCACAGGGGAGGGTTGTGTAGTTTTGGGTGGCACAGGGGAGGGTTGTGTAGTTTTTGGAGGGCACAGGGGAGGGTTGTGTAGTTTTTGGAGGGCACAGGGGAGGGTTGTGTAGTTTTTTGGGGGCACAGGGGAGGGTTGTGTAGTTTTGGGTGGCACAGGGGAGGGTTGTGTAGTTTTGGGGGGCACAGGGGAGGGTTGTGTAGTTTTTGGAGGGCACAGGGGAGGGTTGTGTAGTTTTTTGGGGGCACAGGGGAGGGTTGTGTAGTTTTGGGTGGCACAGGAGAGGGTTGTGTAGTTTTTGGGGGGCACAATTGGGGGGGTTGTAGAGTTTTTGGGGGGCACAGGGGAGGGTTGTGTAGTTTTACCAGGTTTACATTTGCTCTTCTGCTCGTATTTTCCCTATTAACAATGGCTTGACTTACTTTTGATATTACCCTAATAAAGTTTAGAAACAGTTGTGAAGGTTTGTTATGGTGTGGCTATTACTAAGCTTTAGCTACTGCAGGTCTACGATATGAAGGCAGTGCGCCCCGTCACTCAGATTGACTCCGACAGTTGAACTTGAGGAAGACTGTTTCAAACCTACCAGAGTTACAGTGCCTTCGAAAAATATTCAGACCCGTTTACTTTTTCCACATTTTGTTACGTTACAGCTTTATTCTAAAATGGATTACATTTTAAAACATCCTCAGTAATCTACACACAATATCCCATAATGACAAAGCAAAAAACAAACAACCCTTTGCTCTGAGACTCAAAATTGAGCTCAGGTGCATCCGGTTTACATTGACCCTCCTTGAGATGTTTCTACAACTTGATTGGAGTCCATCTGTGGTAAATTCAATTGATTGGACATGATTTAGAAAGGCACACACCTGTCAATATAAGGTCCCACAGTTGACAGTGCATGTCAGAGCAAAAAACCAAGCCATGAGGTCGAAGGAATTGTCCGTAGAACTCTGAGACAGGATTGTGTTGAGAAACAGATCTGGGGAAGGGTACCAAAACATTTCTGCAGCATTGAAGGTCCCCAACAACACAGTGGCCTCGATCATTCTTAAATGGAAGATGTTTGGAACGAACAAGGCTCTTCCTAGATCTGGCCGCCCGGCCAAACTGAGCAATCGGGGGAGAAAGGCCTTGGTCAGGGAGTTGATGGTTGATGTGCATCCCTATGGTGAAGCACATGGTGGTGGCATGCTGTGGGGATGTTTTTCAGTAGCAGGGACTGGGAGACTAGTCAGAATCAAGGCAAAGATGAATGGAGCAAAGTACAGAGCGATCCTTGATGATAACCTGCTCCAGAGAGCTCAGGATCTCAGACTGGGGTGAAGGTTCACCTTCCAACAGGACAATGACCCTAAGCACACAGCCAAGACAACGCAGGAGTGGCTAAGGGACAAGTCTCTGAATGTCCTTGAGTGGCCCAGCCAGAGCCCGGTCTTGAACCAGATCGAACATCTCTGGAGATACCTGAAAATAGCTGTGCAGCAATGCTCCCCATCCATCCTGACAAAGCTTGAGAGGATCTGCAGAGAACAATGGGAGAAACTCCCCAAATACAGCTGTGTGTCACGCCCTGACCTTAGAGAGCCATTTTATTTCTGGGTCAGGGTGTGATGTGGAGTGGGCATTCTATGTTTTGTTTTTCTATGATTTTGTATTTCTATGTTTTGGCCGGGTATGGTTCTCAATCAGGGACAGCTGTCTATCGTTGTCTCTGATTGGGAACCATACTTAGCCTTTTCCCCTCCTTTCAGTGTGGGAAGTGTATTCAGCGTGGCACATAGCCCTTAAGCTTCACGGTTGTTTTGTATTGTTTTTTGTCGGCGTCATTTCTAATAAAGGGTATATGTACGCTCACCACGCAGCGCTTTGGTCCTCTTCATTCCACGGCCGTGACACTGTGCCAAGCTTGTAGTCAGACCCAAGAAGACTCGATGCTTACTGTGTAAAGGGTCTGAATATTTATGTAAATGTGATATTTAAATATAAAATAAAATATTCCCCAAAAATATTTTTGCATTGTCATTATGGGGTATTGTGTGTAGATTGCTGAGGATTTTTTATTTATTCAATCCATTTTAGAATATTTTTTTACCTGAGAAATAAAATCCATCGATCAATCCAAACTGTGCAGCAGCCAAATGATGAATGGAAAGCGACATATGTTACAAAACAGCATAAAGTTTAATGACATTCGTAGATTGTGAAGCCAAGCCTTCGATACTGAGTAAGTCTACAAGGTAGGAGGGATGTATTTTCTGTTTGTAGAGATTGACATATCTACAGTGTGAATAGTCAATCTATTGTGGTGTTGAAAATGCAAACCATGATATTGAAGAGCCCGGAGATGGTATGCTTTGTTTATTGGTTGTGTGGTGCATTGGCACAGAAACCTGTTTTGTGTTAAGTTCATTGCATTTATTTTATATAATTATAAATATGGCATAAAAATGTTGAAAATCGAATTTCCCCCTAGCTGATTATTGTCTGCTGCCGGATCTGATTGTACTGTAATGAAATAGGCAGGGAGAGTGAGCTCGTCTGTGGTGGTCGGCGAACACTAAACCTTCTGGCCCGTATCCCTGCGTGGCATCAACTGTACCACGAAACCATGCTGAAGTAGCAAAGTGAATATCCACGGTTATAAACACAGGGTCGCTACAGTGATTGTTATTTGTGGTCGTAAACATTATTTTGAGTCAATTTTATGAGCGTGTTAAATTTATTTTACAGTACAAGGGGAGGGTCATGTGAAAATATTTATAACTTTGGGGAGAGGGGTGCATTTATTTCAATGACACCTTGAGTTGGACCAGTCCCCCCCAGTAAATTGTTGGGTTGGGTTTAGTTCATGCTGTTGAATTATTATGATAGACTTGTGCCACATTGAATAGAAGAAGTCATGGGATGTAATATCACATGCGTCCTGTTTGACTTTCAATAGCACTTATGGTTGAGGAAGAGAGAAAGTAATTACATTCACCATGCCTAAAACAATATGACTCGTCTTTATCTCGACTGAGCATCCCAAATGGCATCCTACCCCCTATATAGTGCACTACTTTTGACCAGATCCCTATGGGGGATAAAGGGAATAGGGTGCCATTGAGGACAGATCCCTAATAGTTGAGAAAGAGAGGAAGTAAGTTGTGTTTATTTACCATGAGTATGGCAAGATTTTATCTTGATAGATATGGCATTGCACCTTTAACAGAGGCAAACGTGATTCACTACACTCATAATGAAGCCCTAGATTGATCTGCCTCTCCAATTTCCAAAGGCTTCAAGAAAGAAGGTCAGTTTCATTATGAGTTCCACAGAATGTTGCTGGGCTATGCCTTGACTATTGGCCTACCTTGGATCCAAATTTCCTTGACCTTAAACCATGTTCTTTCCCCCTCTCTTCTCTTGGAGCGACCATGATGCCATGATCTTTTTAATTTGAAGAGTGGTGCTGATGTTGTCATCACTAAGAGCTTATTGAAAACATTTGTCAGGTTGTGCTGGTGTTTTTGCAGGTGACGGTAATGGTACACACATGCCTCGGCCTCTGGTTGGAGTGCACTGGAAGCAGGTAAATATAGGAGCCTTGTCCAACTGACTGGCTCCCCCTAGTGCAGTTTTCTAGGGTTTGTCCAAGTCCCAGTGGCTTGTTGTTAATGTTATTACCGTCAGCAGAGATGTCAAATAGCCAAGATGGTACAGCAGGCTGCTGAGGGGAGGACGGCTCATAACAATGGCTGGAACCAAAGGGAAACCAAGGATTTGATGTATTTGATACCATTCCACCTGTTCTGCTCCAGCCGTTACCACGAGCCCGTTCTTGTGACACCAACCTCCTGTGTAATCAAATCAATTAAAAAAATCTAATCAAATTTTTTTAGTCACATGCGCCAAATACAACAGGTGTATCGTATCATCTTACAGTGAAATGCTTACTTACGAGCCCCTAACCAACAGTGCAGTTTCAAAAAATACGGATAAGATAAGAGATAAAAGTAACAAGTAATTAAAGAGGAGCAGTAAAAAATAACAACATATACATATATATGTGGAGGCTATATACAGGGGGATACCAGTACAGAGTCAATGTGGAGGCTATATACAGGGGGATACCAGTACAGAGTCAATGTGGAGGCTATATACAGGGGGATACCAGTACAGAGTCAATGTGGAGGCTATATACAGGGGGATACCAGTACAGAGTCAATGTGGAGGCTATATACAGGGGATACCAGTACAGAGTCAATGTGGAGGCTATATACAGGGGGATACCGGTACAGAGTCAATGTGGAGGCTATATACAGGGGGATACCAGTACAGAGTCAATGTGGAGGCTATATACAGGGGGATACCGGTACAGAGTCAATGTGGAGGCTATATACAGGGGGATACCGGTGCAGAGTCAATGTGGAGGCTATATACAGGGGGACACCGGTACAGAGTCAATGTGGAGGCTATATACAGGGGGATACCGGTACAGAGTCAATGTGGAGGCTATATACAGGGGAATACCAGTACAGAGTCAATGTGGAGGCTATATACAGGGGGATACCGGTACAGAGTCAATGTGGAGGCTATATACAGGGGGATACCAGTACAGAGTCAATGTGGAGGCTATATACAGGGGGATACCGGTACAGAGTCAATGTGGAGGCTATATACAGGGGGATACCAGTACAGAGTCAATGTGGAGGCTATATACAGGGGGATACCAGTACAGAGTCAATGTGGAGGCTATATACAGGGGGATACCGGTACAGAGTCAATGTGGAGGCTATATACAGGGGAATACCGGTACAGAGTCAATGTGGAGGCTATATACAGGGGGATACCAGTACAGAGTCAATGTGGAGGCTATATACAGGGGGACACCGGTACAGAGTCAATGTGGAGGCTATATACAGGGGGATACCGGTACAGAGTCAATGTGGAGGCTATATACAGGGGGATACCAGTACAGAGTCAATGTGGAGGCTATATACAGGGGGATACCGGTACAGAGTCAATGTGGAGGCTATATACAGGGATACCAGTACAGAGTCAATGTGGAGGCTATATACAGGGGGATACCAGTACAGAGTCAATGTGGAGGCTATATACAGGGGGATACCAGTACAGAGTCAATGTGGAGGCTATATACAGGGGGATACCGGTACAGAGTCAATGTGGAGGCTATATACAGGGGGATACCGGTACAGAGTCAATGTGGAGGCTATATACAGGGGGATACCAGTACAGAGTCAATGTGGAGGCTATATACAGGGGAATACCGGTACAGAGTCAATGTGCTGGGGCACCAGTTAGTTGAGGTAGTATGTACATGTAGGTAGAGTTAATTAAAGTGACTATGCATAGATGACAACAGGGAGTGGCAGTGGTGTGGAGAGGGTAGGGGGGGGGGGGGAAATGTGAATAGTCTGGGTAGCCTTTTTGACTAGATTTTCAGGAGTCTTATGGCTTGGGGGTAGAAGTTGTTTAGAATCCTCTTGGACCTAGATTTGGCGCTCCGGTACAGCTTGCCGTATGGTATCAGAGAGAACAGTCTATGACTAAGGTGGCTGGAGTCTTTGACAATTTTTAGGGCCTTCCTCTGACACCGCCTGGTATAGAGGTCCTGGATGGCAGGAAGCTTGGCCACAGTGATGTACTGGGCCGTTCGCACTACCCTCTGTAGTGCCTTGCAGTCGGAGGCCGAGCAGTTGCCATACCAGGCGGTGATGCAACCAGTCAGGATGCTCCCAATGGTGCAGCTGTAGAACCTTTTGAGTATCTGAGGACCCATGCCAAATCTTTTCAGGCAAATTGGAGTGGGTCTAGGGTTTCTGGGATAATGGTGTTGATGTACTTCAAAGTACTTCAAAGTACTTCATGGCTACAGACGTGAGTGCTACAGGTCAGTAGTCATTTAGACAGGTTACCTTAGTGTTCTTGGGCACAGAGACTATGGTGGTCTGCTTAAAACATGTTGGTATTACAGACTCAGACAGGGAGAGGTTGAAAATGTCGGTGAATACACTTGCTGGTTGGTCAGCGCATGCTCGCAGTAATATGGCTAATATTGCTGTAATTGTTGGATAGAAAATAGAAATTGAATATAAAAACATAGATTTTGAGACGTATCCAGTACACATTGTCAAAGTATTTCAAGTCATGATGCATGACACAAAAACACATTACTTTCCTATGGCTATAACGTTGCAAAAGTTACAGAAAAGTGATATCTCACGTACCTCGTGATATCCAGTCAGTGATCTATCACATGGATCAAAATCATTCAACCTGCTGAACTGCTGTCAAAGTCACGCCCACACTGACTCGACGCACATGATTAGGGGTGTTAACCTGCGATGCGTTGCAGTGGCGTAGAGCTAATCTAGCTACTGGATGCTAACAAGTCTCTCTCTTTATATTGAGGAAAAATACGATATCACAGTGGAAGACAGTTAGTCAGCCAAGTATCGGACAATATACATCGCATCTTCACTGGATTACTGCGTGTGAGGAGATTCATCCTTGCAATTGTGTGTAACGTTAGCTAGCCTGCTTGCTAGTTAGTTAACATCCAGCTAGCCTGTCAGACGGGCTGTTTGAAAGGTGGGGAGCCTACTTTGCTGCATTTGACGACGCTCATCATTCCACATGGTCGCCGCTGGTATAAGGTTAACAGTATGGATGTTGTCAATATACTAGAATTGAATACGTGAAATGTCATCGACCCACATTGTCTATTGCTACAGGTGACCGCTAGCGAGCTCTGTTACAGAGCTTGCCCTTCTGTCTCAGTCCGAAACAGAGCTAGCTTGTTGTCACCTGTAGCAATAGACAAAATAGGTCGACGACACTTCATGTATCCAAATTCAATTATAGCATATTGACAACAACCATACTATTAACCACTTACCAGCGCAGAACATGTGGAATAGCTAACTTAGCCACAGTAATATCCCAACCAAGAAAAACAAGTCTTGGTCTGACAAGGAAGTGCTGCACTTCTCTCTGACTGTTTTCAGGTTCAGGCTCGTTATGATTTGACAGCTAGTTAACAGTTGATTTACTTTGTCATGCACTGCAACGGTGTGTTGCAACTCAGTTTGTATCCAGCATAGGACATGTCATGTGGCTGTTTGCACTAGTCTTAAAGTTGCCACATAAAGTGACGCCACTGAGCTAGTCATGATGTTACTGAACATCATCGCCAGTGAGAATATAATGGAGATTGCACCGTTTTTTAGCACATGAATAATAATCACATTGTGTTGGTGTTCTCTCCATTCGCCTCACTTTTACCATAGACTACATTCTTTGACATGTCAAACATGCATGTTTTCTCTCTTTGCAGTGTGGTGAAACCAGATGAACAAGTTTGAACCCTTTCTGACCACCAAATGAAATCCTAAATATCTCCAGTCCCAGCCTTCAGAAAGGCACAATGGAGGAGTCAGATGTGGAGCGTGAGTGACCTCTATTCATAGTTGTGTGCTTATGCCATTACCTCTTTTGATATTGGCTATCCCTTGCATGCTGTTTGGTTGTATGAATAGACCCCAGGTCTCTCATTTGTCTCACTCTTCCACATCTATTCTGTATTCTCTCACTCCTCCTCCATGTCTTCTCTCCCCGTCAGAGGTGACCCTGGCCCTGCTGGATTCAGCCAATGACAAGGACCCAGTGGTCAGAGAGCAGGTCAGGAAGTCCATACTGACCCTGGGGAAGCAGCAGCCTAACAAGGTCCTGTCCATGTGCCAGGACTACCTGGTCAAGCACCCCAAGGTCAGACACCACCACTACTACTGCCACTTACTGTTGATTAGAGAGACTGGAACACTATAATAGAACGTCCCCAGTCTCATTAGCAATTTATGCTGAACTTGATGTGGCCCATGTTTGTAGGCTATCTGTGTCTGTATTTGTGTTGAGGTAGTTGGTGCTCAATGCTGGCCTATGTAAACATTGCTCTATGTTAACAATATTAATATAATCTTTTTACTACCAAGACCCAAGACAATTGTAATACAAGCCTGATGTTTAAAACCTACTGTGGCAGTCATATGTTTCCATTGTACCTGAATAACAGCATAGATTTCTAGTTCTGTTTTTGAGGTGTCATTCCTCTGAATTTCAGCAATTTATCTGTCCTGTCAACATCCTTGATGTAACTTTCACTCTCAACATGGGAAGTGGAGGTGTGACAGTGAAAGGGTTCTTAGATATGAGAAGGCTACTGTACTGTGTGTGACCATAGTCCTCTGATGCAAGTGCAATTTCAGACAGCACCAATGCTGCTCTGTGCTGCAGATTTCCTTACAATGCTGGAGAGATAAGGTTTTAGAGTTGTATTAGTCTTTTGCATGGGATACACATGGTATACATCGTCCAATGAAATGCTTACTTGCAGGTTCCTTCTCGACAGTGCAACAACAATATGAAATAACAAAAGATTGCATTAGGATGTGATATGTTCTAACATGAAGCAATAACACACATCCTTCCAGAAGCTGGAGACCTTATCATCACTTCTCTGTTGACTGGGACTCTGCATGTGCTGCACCAATGATACGAATACAAAAGAGATGATGACATGTACTGTATGGGAGAGACTTTTCATACAGGCCACTGTGTTGACATTAATGCATGTAGACTTAAGGCCTGTGTTTTGAAGTGAATTACAATGTAAACTTATATTCCTGCAGCTTATCGTTGGGCACAGAGTTGTCATACTGCAGACCATTGAGCTGATTGTGAAGACCAAGATAGACGATATCAGTTACCTGAAAATCAAAAGCATCATTTCTTTGGCCTCCGATGAAATGACCCGATCAAAGGTTAGATTGTTTCTGATGATTGTTATCTGGTCTCATCTGAAATACAAAGTTGGTCTTTCAATTTCTATGCTTTTAGCCTGATATTACATGTACTCTAGTTATTCTTCTGAGAATGTACTTGATTTATCAGTGGTTATACTTTGTTCTAACATTGAGGCCATTGCATCAATCTGAACACATGGATAGTACCTGTTAGTTTTTGTATTTACATGAAAACAATGGCCCAGGGTTTGATTCAACAGCTCACTTTTCATGTTTTTACAGGATGTTGTACCTGATTGGCAACAGGCAGCCAGCAATATTCTGGTTGCTGTGGGAAACAAGTACATCAATGACATCATGGAGGAAATCCTCAGCAAGTTCCAGCCAGGGATCCTGCCTCATTTTTTTGTGGTCCAAACATTAGCAAGCCTCTCTGAATCCAACGGTAGGTAAACACCAGACACAACAGTGTCAAGCACACTGTATAGAGCTGTCTAAATACTGAGGCTGCTGACATGTATCTTTCTGTCCTGTCACCTAGCTTCTGAGAAGCAATTTTGTCTTTTTACAAAGACTATCCCCCTCAGTGTGTTCAAATTGCTTAGAGATCTCTTGGCATTGTAATAGAGGTAGAGTCTAACGTCTAATCTTACTTTTGTTGACAGTTTATGGTATGGTGCCGTTTCTCAATGCCATCTTGGGCACCATGCTCCCAATGCTGGGCATGGCCAAGCAGGACAACATGAAGTGGGTGTTCTCCTCTGGTAGGACTAGATGCACTATGTCCAACATACTGTAGCATTATATTTGATTATTATTATTGTACATGGTTAAACATGTATTACCAGACCCAGTTTATAGACCTTCCCTCCTTCTCCCAGCTCTGTCCCACTTCAGTGAGAGTATCCTGGAGTACCTAGCCAACCTGGACAAAGCTCCCGACCCGACGGTGAGAAAGGACACGTTCTCCAGCGAGATCTACGCAGCCTACGACATCCTCTACTGCAGCTGGCTCCAGAGCAGGGAATCCAAGGTACACCACATTACATTAAGAGGAGCAGGAAACCAATTTATTTCTCCTAATTACATTTGTCTCAACGGTCCCTCTGTTGTAGGGATGTCTTGATGAACGCAACCCCTTAGACTGTGTGCTGGTATTTATAGGGAAGGGAGGAGAGAGGTCCACAGTCACAGCCAGGACTGATATCAGATGAATAAAGACATTTAGGAGAGTTTCCTGGACATATTTGCCTGGTTAATTCTCAGCAAGGTTATGCAGAAATGTATTCTTGTGGTTTCTGAGTAGAGGACATAATCACAGTGCAGGTTGGTCTAGGCTTGTGGGCTAACAAATAGTCCCTTATCTGTAATCTGGTCATAAACTCTGTATTCCTCCATTTT
>NW_027259449.1:0-31135 GCF_045791955.1 Oncorhynchus clarkii lewisi
ACACAGACAGTGTGGTGAAGAAGGCACAACAGCACCTCTTCAACCTCAGGAGGCTGAAAAAAAAGATCATCAAGGACAATTACCACCCGAGCCACTGCCTGTTCACTCCGCTTCCATCCAGAAGGCGAGGTCAGTACAGGTGCATCAAAGATGGGACAGAGAGATTGAAAAGGCCATCAGATTGTTAAACAGCCATCACTAGCACAGAGAGGCGGCTGCCTACCTACAGACTTGATATCATTAGCCACTTTAATAAATGGAACACTAGTCACTTTAAGAATGTTTACTTATCTCACATTACTCATCTCATATGTTTATACTGTATCCTTCACTATCTATTCTTACTATCTATGGCATCTTAGCCGCTCTGTCGCTGCTCATCCATATATTTTATACTTCTATATTCTCATCCCATTCCTTCACTAGATTGTGTGTATTAGGTTTGGTTGTGGAATTGTTAGATACTAACTGTTAGATATTGCTGCACTGTCAGATCTAGAATCATAAGCATTTCACTACACTCACAATAACATCTGCTGACCATGTACATGTGACCAATACAATTTGAATAACACAAAAAAATAAGATTTGTGAAGCATTTCACATCTATGCGTATTGAGCACACTATTGAAAACTCAATGCTTTTTTTTCCTCCGTCTCTTTCTCTCGCTTAAGATACGAGTACAATGACAACATGTTACACGGGCACAGGTGTTGGGTCTTATCACTTAGCCTAGGTCCACCAACCATTTCACGAATCCAGGGAGAGAATCGAACACACCCCATAGTGCTGGCGGGGTCATAAAGGAGAAGTGAATGTAAGTCAATGTTTAACAAATTCATGAAGAAAAAAAAGAAAGAAATGTCAGGCCAACCACAGTGACAGGCATTCCAGCTCCAGTGACGTCTGGACAGGATGGGTGGCTTGGCAGAGGAATCGCTCGGATGATGTACCGATCACTATCATCTAAACAATACCTTTCTGTGATTCCTCCTCAGGGACAGCAGGCTTGTTTATGACGAAAAGCAATATGTACTATACTCAATTTGTACACCACTTTCTAGTAAATTATTCATCATCTATTTCAATGGTGTTGTATGCTTAGAAATACGGTGCCTTCTGAAAGCATTCATACCCCTTGACTTATTCCACATTTTGTTGTGTTACAGCCTGAATTCAAAATAGATTAAATTGATTTTTTTTCTCTCTCACCTTTCTACACACAACACACCATAATGACAAAGTAAAAACATGTTTTTAGAATTTTTTGCAAATATATTGAAAATGAAATACAGAAATATCTCATTTACATACGTATTCACACCCCTGAGTGTCAATACATGTACACCTTTGGCAGTGATTACAGATGTGAGTCTTTCTCGGTAAGACACCTGGACACCTGGATTGTACAATATTGCCCATTATTCTTTACAAAATGATTCAAGCTCTGTCAAATTGGTTGTTGATCATTGCTAGACAACCATTTTCATGTCTTGCCATACATTTTCAAGCAGATTTAATTCCAAACTGTAACTAGGCCACTCAGGAACATTCACTGTCTTCTTCACACCTGTATCTTGGTGACTGGGTGAATTGATACACCATCCAAAGAGTAATTAATAACTTCATCATGCTAATAGGGATATTCAATGTCAGCTTTGTTTTTGTTTTTTTTACACATCTACCATTGGAAAACCTCCATGCAACCTCCATGCAACTTATTATATAACTTATTAATTTGTACTCTTAAACTTATTTAGGTTTGCCATAAGAAAGTGGAGGAATACTTATTGACTTGAATACTTAAAAGACACTTCAGCTTTAAATGTTTTATTAATTTGTAAACATTTCTAAAAACATAATTCCATTTTGACATTGTGACAAAAAAAAAAATCTAAATTGAGTCCATTTTGAATTCCCCCTGTAACACAACAAGTGGACAAAGTCAAGGGGTGTGAATACTCTCTCAAGGCGCTGTACATCACACACTGTCAATAAAAGGCGGAATTTCAAAAGACTCAGATACATTTGCAGATAGAAAATGTGTTTCTGTGAACATTAAAAAAGTATCATACTTCCATAGTCGTTTCGTGATTCAACTGTGAGGATTATTGAAAATGGCTTGATTGAAGCTACAGGCAGTACATCTTTAAACAGAAGACATTAGGAAGAAAACGAACATTACTCGTCTGTTATGTATTTTCCTAAACATAATTGACTTGGAACTGTCGCCGGAAGCTCTGGACTGGGAACTGTCGCCGGAAGCTCTGGACTGGGAACTGTCGCCGGAAGCTCTGGACTGGGAACTGTCGCCGGAAGCTCTGGACTGGGAACTGTCGCCGGAAGCTCTGGACTGGGAACTGTCGCCGGAAGCTCTGGACTGGGAACTGTCGCCGGAAGCTCTGGACTGGGAACTGTCGCCGGAAGCTCTGGACTGGGAACTGTCACCGGAAGCGCTGGACTGGGAACTGTCGCCGGAAGCCTGGTGCGTGGGGCCGGCACTGGTGGTACTGGGCTGGTGACACGCACCTCAGGGCGAGCGTGAGGAGCAGGCACAGGACTACTGGACTGGGGAAGCGCACTGGAGGCCTGATGCGTGGGGCCGGTACAGGTGGCACCAGACTAGTGACACGCACTTCAGGGCGAGTGCGGGGAGGAGGCACAGGACGAGGAGCAGGCACAGGACGCACCTGACTGGGAAAGCGCACTTGAGGAAGAGTGCGAGGAGCAGGCACAGGACGTACCTGACTGGGAACACACACTCCAAGGAGAGTGCGAGGAGCAGGCACAGGACGTACCTGACTGGGAAAGCGCACTTGAGGGAGAGTGCGAGAAGCAGGCACAGGACGTACTGGGCTGTGAATGCGCACTGGAGACCTGGTGCGTATAGCCGGCATCAATTGTTCCGGAAGTTTAATACACTTCTCAGGACGAGTACGGGGAGCTGACTCAGGTGGCACCAAACGGACAACACGTTCCTTAGGGAAAATACCGTGCATCCTCCACTAACTCAACAACTCTCCCATTTCTCTCTTCTCCAAATTCTCACTCTCTCCCTCTCCCTGGCTCTGGTTCACCCCCCAAAAATGTTTCTTGGGGTTTCTGTGGCCTTGGTCCCCGACTTCATTGCTTTAACCAGCTGCCTCTAATTGGGAATCATACAAATCACCAACATAGAAAATCAAACCTAGAACACCACATAGAAAATATAAACTAGAACAAAAAACCCTAGTCATGCCCTGACCTACTCTACCATAGAAAATACAGGTTTTCTATGGTCAGTACAAGACAAAGGGGTAATCTGGGATTACTACATCCATTTTTGGACATTTAATTGAATGATATATAGCCATTGATTCTTAATGAATAAAGAGTTATATAAATAGTTATTGTGATTCTTAGTTTAACTCACTGCTGTTTGCAAAGTTACTTTTTAAACCTCAGTTTGTAAATCTGGCTGTTGAATCTAAAATGTGACTTTTCTGTATTAACACATAACATACAGGATACAAGGATATGTCATTTATCCCCCTCTCCTTCTGCCTGTCTCGCCCTCTCTTCTTTCTCTCTCCTCTTTTTCTCCTTCCCTCATTCCTTCCTTCTCTCTCTCTCCATTCCATCCCATTCAGTCATGAGACTCCTTCACCATCATCTTCAATCTGTTTGAACAGATCCTCTCCATCTTTGGAGGATGCAACACTCAGACTTGGCCTCTATTGGTTGTCTTGTCTAGCTATGTACTCATGATTGGATATATTGCTTTTGAAGCTCTTTGAGATTTCTTTCTGTTACGAAAAGCGCAATAGAAGTGTAATACCTTATTATTATTCTCTTCGTTCTCCCTCTTTCTCCCCTTCTCTTCTTCCTCTCTCATTCCTGACTTCTCTACTCTTTCTCTCTCCCTACAGCTTTGCTCGCTCCCTCACCCACTCTCTCTCGTCATCTTTACTCTCTCTCCATCTCTCCCTGCTCTCTCCCTCACCCTATCTCTTCTCATCTTTACTCTCTCTCTTCATCTCTCCCTGCCTTCCATCACTCCTATCGCCTTCTATTCATTCCGGCAGGTTCTGTTCAACGTCTACCGCTGGTTTCTCTCAGTGTGTGTAAATTAAAGGGAGCTGTTTGCAGTCTGGTCTTTGAAACACATTCCAGTGATTATCTGTGTGCAGTGGTGGTCTGTGCCATCTAAGATGAAGGAGCACAATAAAAAATAAAAGAATGAGCATGGCCTTATTTCTATAACAGCATATTAGATGACTGTCATGTAACATCGATAGGTTTAGGCTACGACATGATACTCACATTTTCCCTTATACCCATCATGAAGTTGCTACAACCCAACCCTTGAATGACAAGGGTGGGTGCGGACAGGTCGAAAGAAAAATGTAACGCCTTGCACACTCTTGCCTGCATCTAGCTGATCTAGGGTGTAATTATTAGTTTCAAACAAGAGAGTTTCTATTGGACGAATTCAGGTATGTCTATCCCCGTTTTGTTCCGTTTGCTTCCATTTAAGAATTTTTTTTCAACAGAATCGGAGGAATGAATGCACCCCTGATCACCCGTAAACACAGTTCACTTTCATAGCAGCCACCTTGTATTCCTTCTCGCATCTATGCGCTCTCCTCCTCTCACCTTTTCCCTTCGCTTGTGGACTTCAATGCACAACACATCAGCTGTAGGAGACCAGATGAAAAAAACATTCCAAGCCAAACCATATCATAACCGCTACACACAGCCTACATCGTTGTCACCATATTAGCTAAAGTAGCATCATAGTCAACATACAGTAGCTAATAGAACTAACACGTTAGAAAACCTGCTACAATCACGCAACAACGTTACAGTGTACAGTCAGTCGCTAAGCAGTTTATCAGTTACACCGGCATGACCCGTTGGCAATAAATTAGTCAAACCAAAAGCTTACCTTGGCTTGGAAGAGTTACAGTGTTGTGTCGGATAGTCATAGTCAGCCAGCTAACATAGCATCCCTCTGTTTGAGCTGGTGTTTGAGTAGGCTAAACTAGCTAGCTGCATTTGCTAGCTAAGTAAGCGAAAATGAAAGTTTAAAGAAATTAAGAAATATCTCTCTGTTGCTTATCCATAATTTTTGAAGAAATTAATTTGTTCAAATCTGTTCAACTATTGTTTTCCTCTCTCTTTGAGTCAACTACACATTTTACGCACCGCAGTTCTAGAGAGATGTAGCTTATGCTTTCAGTACTAGATTCACTATCTGATCCTTTGATTGGTTGGACAACATGTCAGTTCATGGAACAAGAGCTCTGATGTGTTCCTTCTATGTGTCAGCATGGTCTAATAAAAAAAACTCTAAATAGTGACATTTAACTGCAGTTACTGTGTACTGTATGTCACTTTTGTTGACATGTGCTCATTTTCTGTTGGTCTCGAGTATAACAACGGAATAGTTTATATCAAATAAAGTAATTCTGTATTGAGTATGAATAGGACCAGAAGGTTTTCCTTTCCATGCCCTGGAGTTTTCCCTGTCCTGGTCACACGGGTCAGTAAAAAAACAAAAAACACCCTGGCCCTAAACATGAATTCTGTGCCCATCAAAGAGTTGTCAATTTCCTTTCTGCCTTTCAACAATAACTGTCTGCTGACCTCTCCCATAAGGATTGCCCAACTGATTGCCTTGATAAATTACACAGTTTTTCATCACACACAGTGCAAATGTTTTCTAACATGAACTGGACCCAGCTTCCTTACACAACTTGCTAGTTATTCCCATTGATATAAGCCAACACTCGGTTTTGCCTAATTCATTAGGGTCTCATCAAAGCGCATTTATTAAATAAAGAATACACTTAATTTGCCCCATGCGGTGACCTGTGCAATAATTTCAAGCATCATTAGATACCAACTCATTAAAGAAGCACGTGAGTAAGAGATGGGTGAGCGTGACCATTTTCAGAGACACTACAAAAACATAATTAGCATTTTATGCCCTATATTCCCCACATTTCTGGTGTTTCAGCTAAAGCCACAAATTAATGATATACAGTAGGTAATTTTGTGGGTCAACTTTGTAACAAGAGTGGAGTATAGTATAGACCAGTGGAGGCTGTTAAGGGGAGGACGGCTCATAATAATGGATGGAACGAAATAAATGGAAACGTATCAAACACATTGTTTTCATGTCTTTGATAAGATTCCATCCACTCCAGCCATTATTATATATTTATACTTTAATGCAAACTTTTTAAAACCAGGCAAGTCAGCGAAGAACAAATTCTTATTTACAATGACGACCTACCCCAGCCAAACCCGGGCGACGCTGGGCCAATTGTGCGCCGCCCTATGGGACTCCCAATCACAGTCGGATGTGATACAGCCTGGATTCGAACCAGGGGCTGTAGTGAAGCATCCTGCACTGAGATCACTGCGCCACTCCTCCCATCAGCAGCATCCACTGGTGCAGACCAGGGTTTGATTTATACATTGAGTCCTAAGGGGGGCCCTAAAACTAAGAGCTGGACCATTGCTGATATGTACGAGGGTGCCCACTTTACATGAATACTTTTGTTGCTTATGAAGGTGCCCAGGTGCAGCCCCGTAATTCGATCACTGGTCCAAAAAATTCAGAAGGGCACCACAGTTATATCTCATTATTATTGATGTATAATGAGGTGTTATCAACTCCAATACTTACGAGTCACTTTTGGTTACACTTTTACAAAGGTGACTTGTTAAATGACCACTAAGTAGCCAATTACTCGTTAAGGTGTGTCTGTCAGCAGCTTATTAACAATTCAATCATTATGTACACAAATCCAATTATCAAAAATAGTATTTCACTCACCGTGTATTTTAATATCATCAGCTGTGATTTCATTTAAAGTACAGTTTGATCTTTAATATGGGCTATATAGTCAGATGACACTAGAAAAACACCAAGTAACCTGCATCAAAATTCTAGTCAAGGAAAAGAGATGGAAAAGAGATTTCACTCCAAGTAAGTTTGAGGTCATTTTTCAGGTCAAAGGAACAACAAAAAAATACATTTTGAATGTAAAATATATTTATTTAAGATGAATTATTCCAGTGCTGTGAGAGCGTGTTTGTATGACTATTTAATATAGTATTTTTCACCTAGGAAACATTGTTTTATTGATTAAATGATCATGCATAAATGTATCTACTTAACTCACAAAGTCAAATGTGTATTCCCCCGTGTTGCAGTTAACCATGTACTGCATTTCATAACATCTGGTTGTGAGTGAATAGATAACTGAATCTAGCCCCCTGTAAGTGTCAACCCACTGGGCACACACTGGTTGAATCAACGTTGTTTCCACGTCATTTCAATGACATTACGTTGAACCAACTTGGAATAGTTGTTGAGTTGACGTCTGTGCCCAGTGGAAGTACTCAACAATCTTATTTTTACAACAGAAATCATCTACGTTTGTACAGGCAATGGCAACTGGGAAAAAAACTTGAGAGCCATTAAAGCGATTATGATTTTTGTTTTTACACTTTGTGAATCTTTGTATTATTATACCTTGTGTAGCAGAAATTCTGTGCCCATCAATATAAATATGGTTTTGAGCTTCTGTTGTCTTTGGTTGTCATCTGCAGCATGTGAAACACAAGCTGGAATGGCAAGGTGAACTCTTCGCATTGATGTTTTTAAAACAACCCTAATCGAGAACTTTGGAGTGCCTCTACGAATCGTCCCCTGATAACCCAGGAAAGTCCAAACTGCACTGTTCATGTGCCAAACTAGCATCTTCCCGCGGGTGTGAGGGCTGGCATTTTGCCCCAAATTAACCCACTTAGATTGTATTGCAAGGGCGAGATTAAATGCCACCTTTCATTCTCTGCAAGCAGTCATCCTCATTTATCTCTGGGGTAGTTGTCTCCGGTTTACTTAAAGGGTAAAAAACACTTTCTGTGTGGTTTAGCAACAATACCAACTATGAATATGGAAGACAGAGATGGGCAAAGTGAACTGCAGGTGATGGCTGGTGGAGTTGCTCTACTGTAACAGTGCTGAACTCCTACTGCCACAGCTCTACATTACAGGTCCTCTTGAGACAAAAAGCATAACAGAAGCGGATATTTCACTTTATTGGTTGGCGACTGATATTTGTATGATATTTTGGGTCGAAACTCCCTTTGAATGTCTTTGAAAAGAGAAAATTGCCAACACAAAAGGAGGCAAATGAGAAAAACGGAAGCATAATTCTGCTTCAACTCTTTTTTGGTATTCACGTGAACCTTTGGATGAGTCAGTCAAGGTAACTCTCCCTCCTAATGGTTTTGGGATTAGTTCTAGGTGTGATAGCGAATACACTGCCTCTCCCCGATTTCCATTATGGCATGTAATTAAAGGGAGAGAAAACACTTTAGTTTTTCTTTCAGCCTCAAGCCTTTATCTCACTTCTATTCAAAGGCCTGATTAGCAGGGGTACTCGTCTTAAAATGTCAAGTTGTGACAAATCGTTTTTTTGGTAGAGCGTGTCAATCAGTATTTCACACGGCAGAATGCAGCCTTTATTGCACATCTGTATTTGTATTATTATGGATCCCCTTTAGTTCCTGCCAAGGCAGCAGCTACTCTTCCTGGGGTTTATTATGGATCCCCATTAGTTCCTGCCAAGGCAGCAGCTACTCTTCCAGGGGTTTATTATGGATCCCCATTAGTTCCTGCCAAGGCAGCAGGTACTCTTCCCGTGGTTTATTATGGATCCCCATTAGTTCCTGCCAAGACAGCAGCTACTCTTCCTGGGGTTTATTATGGATCCCAATTAGTTCCTGCCAAGGGAGCAGCTACTCTTCCTGGGGTTTATTATGGATCCCCATTAGTTCCTGTCAAGGCAGCAGCTACTCTTCCTGGGGTTTATTATTGATCCCCATTAGTTCCTGTCAAGGCAGCAGCTACTCTTCCAGGGGTTTATTATGGATCCCCATTAGTTCCTGCCAAGACAGCAGCTACTCTTCCAGGGGTTTATTATGGATCCCCATTAGTTCCTGCCAAGGCAGCAGCTACTCTTCCAGGGGTTTATTATGGATCCCCATTAGTTCCTGCCAAGGCAGCAGCTACTCTTCCAGGGGTTTATTATGGATCCCCATTAGTTCCTGCCAAGGCAGCAGCTACTCTTCCAGGGGTTTATTATGGATCCCCATTAGTTCCTGCCAAGGCAGCAGCTACTCTTCCAGGGGTTTATTATGGATCCCAATTAGTTCCTGCCAAGGGAGCAGCTACTCTTCCTGGGGTTTATTATGGATCCCCATTAGTTCCTGTCAAGGCAGCAGCTACTCTTCCAGGGGTTTATTATGGATCCCCATTAGTTCCTGCCAAGGCAGCAGCTACTCTTCCAGGGGTTTATTATGGATCCCCATTAGTTCCTGCCAAGGGAGCAGCTACTCTTCCAGGGGTTTATTATGGATCCCCATTAGTTCCTGTCAAGGCAGCAGCTACTCTTTCTGGGGTTTATTATGGATCCCCATTAGTTCCTGCCAAGGCAGCAGCTACTCTTCCAGGGGTTTATTATGGATCCCCATTAGTTCCTGCCAAGACAGCAGCTACTCTTCCCAGGGTTTATTCTGGATCCCCATTAGTTCCTGCCAAGGCAGCAGCTACTCTTCCAGGGGTTTATTATGGATCCCAATTAGTTCCTGTCAAGGGAGCAGCTACTCTTCCAGGGGTTTATTATGGATCCCCATTAGTTCCTGTCAAGGCAGCAGCTACTCTTACAGGGGTTTATTATGGATCCCCATTAGTTCCTGTCAAGGCAGCAGCTACTCTTCCAGGGGTTTATTATGGATCCCCATTAGTTCCTGTCAAGGCAGCAGCTACTTCTTCTGGGGTTTATTATGGATCCCCATTAGTTCCTGTCAAGGCAGCAGCTACTTTTTCTGTCGTTTATTATGGATCCCCATTAGTTCCTGCCAAGGCAGCAGCTACTCTTCCAGGGGTTTATTATGGATCCCAATTAGTTCCTGCAAAGGGAGCAGCTACTCTTCCTGGGGTTTATTATGGATCCCCATTAGTTCCTGTCAAGGCAGCAGCTACTCTTCCAGGGGTTTATTATGGATCCCCATTAGTTCCTGCCAAGGCAGCAGCTACTCTTCCAGGGGTTTATTATGGATCCCCATTAGTTCCTGCCAAGGCAGCAGCTACTCTTCCATGGGTTTATTATGGATCCCCATTAGTTCCTGCCAAGGCAGCAGCTACTCTTCCAGGGGTTTATTATGGATCTCCATTAGTTCCTGCCAAGGGAGCAGCTACTCTTCCAGAGGTTTATTATGGATCCCCATTAGTTCCAGTCAAGGCAGCAGCTACTCTTTCTGGGGTTTATTATGGATCCCCATTAGTTCCTGCCAAGACAGCAACTACTCTTTCAGGGGTTTATTATGGATCCCCATTAGTTCCTGCCAAGACAGCAGCTACTCTTCCTGGGGTTTATTATGGATCTCCATTAGTTCCTGCCAAGGCAGCAGCTACTCTTCCAGGGGTTTATTATGGATCCCAATTAGTTCCTGCCAAGGGAGCAGCTACTCTTCCTGGGGTTTATTATGGATCCCCATTAGTTCCTGTCAAGGCAGCAGCTACTCTTCCAGGGGTTTATTATGGATCCCCATTAGTTCCTGCCAAGGCAGCAGCTACTCTTCCAGGGGTTTATTATGGATCCCCATTAGTTCCTGCCAAGGCAGCAGCTACTCTTCCAGGGGTTTATTATGGATCCCCATTAGTTCCTGCCAAGGGAGCAGCTACTCTTCCAGGTGTTTATTATGGATTCCCATTAGTTTATGCCAAGGCAGCAGCTACTCCTCCAGGGGTTTGTTATGGATTCCCATTAGTTCCTGCCAAGACAGCAGCTACTCTTCCTGGGGTTTATTATGGATCCCAATTAGTTCCTGCCAAGGCAGTAGCTACTCTTCCAGGGGTTTATTATGGATCCCCATTAGTTCCTGCCAAGGCAGCAGCTACTCTTCCAGGGGTTTATTATGGATCCCAATTAGTTCCTGCCAAGGGAGCAGCTACTCTTCCTGGGGTTTATTATGGATCCCCATTAGTTCCTGTCAAGGCAGCAGCTACTCTTCCAGGGGTTTATTATGGATCCCCATTAGTTCCTGCCAAGGCAGCAGCTACTCTTCCAGGGGTTTATTATGGATCCCCATTAGTTCCTGCCAAGGCAGCAGCTACTCTTCCAGGGGTTTATTATGGATCCCCATTAGTTCCTGCCAAGGGAGCAGCTACTCTTCCAGGTGTTTATTATGGATTCCCATTAGTTTATGCCAAGGCAGCAGCTACTCCTCCAGGGGTTTGTTATGGATTCCCATTAGTTCCTGCCAAGACAGCAGCTACTCTTCCTGGGGTTTATTATGGATCCCAATTAGTTCCTGCCAAGGCAGTAGCTACTCTTCCAGGGGTTTATTATGGATCCCCATTAGTTCCTGCCAAGGCAGCAGCTACTCTTCCAGGGGTTTATTATGGATCCCAATTAGTTCCTGCCAAGGGAGCAGCTACTCTTCCTGGGGTTTATTATGGATCCCCATTAGTTCCTGTCAAGGCAGCAGCTACTCTTCCAGGGGTTTATTATGGATCCCCATTAGTTCCTGCCAAGGCAGCAGCTACTCTTCCAGGGGTTTATTATGGATCCCCATTAGTTCCTGCCAAGGCAGCAGCTACTCTTCCAGGGGTTTATTATGGATCCCCATTAGTTCCTGCCAAGGGAGCAGCTACTCTTCCAGGTGTTTATTATGGATTCCCATTAGTTTATGCCAAGGCAGCAGCTACTCCTCCAGGGGTTTGTTATGGATTCCCATTAGTTCCTGCCAAGACAGCAGCTACTCTTCCTGGGGTTTATTATGGATCCCAATTAGTTCCTGCCAAGGCAGTAGCTACTCTTCCTGGGGTTTATTATGGATCCCCATTAGTTCCTGCCAAGGCAGCAGCTACTCTTCCTGGGGTTTATTATGGATCCCCATTAGTTCCTGTCAAGGCAGCAGCTACTCTTACAGGGGTTTATTATGGATCCCCATTAGTTCCTGTAAAGGCAGCAGCTACTCTTTCAGGGGTTTATTATGGATCCCCATTAGTTCCTGCCAAGACAGCAGCTACTCTTCCTGGGGTTTATTATGGATCTCCATTAGTTCCTGCCAAGGCAGCAGCTACTCTTCCAGGGGTTTATTATGGATCCCAATTAGTTCCTGCCAAGGGAGCAGCTACTCTTCCTGGGGTTTATTATGGATCCCCATTAGTTCCTGTCAAGGCAGCAGCTACTCTTCCAGGGGTTTATTATGGATCCCCATTAGTTCCTGCCAAGGCAGCAGCTACTCTTCCAGGGGTTTATTATGGATCCCCATTAGTTCCTGCCAAGGGAGCAGCTACTCTTCCAGGTGTTTATTATGGATTCCCATTAGTTTATGCCAAGGCAGCAGCTACTCCTCCAGGGGTTTGTTATGGATTCCCATTAGTTCCTGCCAAGACAGCAGCTACTCTTCCTGGGGTTTATTATGGATCCCAATTAGTTCCTGCCAAGGCAGTAGCTACTCTTCCAGGGGTTTATTATGGATCCCCATTAGTTCCTGCCAAGGCAGCAGCTACTCTTCCAGGGGTTTATTATGGATCCCAATTAGTTCCTGCCAAGGGAGCAGCTACTCTTCCTGGGGTTTATTATGGATCCCCATTAGTTCCTGTCAAGGCAGCAGCTACTCTTCCAGGGGTTTATTATGGATCCCCATTAGTTCCTGCCAAGGCAGCAGCTACTCTTCCAGGGGTTTATTATGGATCCCCATTAGTTCCTGCCAAGGCAGCAGCTACTCTTCCAGGGGTTTATTATGGATCCCCATTAGTTCCTGCCAAGGGAGCAGCTACTCTTCCAGGTGTTTATTATGGATTCCCATTAGTTTATGCCAAGGCAGCAGCTACTCCTCCAGGGGTTTGTTATGGATTCCCATTAGTTCCTGCCAAGACAGCAGCTACTCTTCCTGGGGTTTATTATGGATCCCAATTAGTTCCTGCCAAGGCAGTAGCTACTCTTCCAGGGGTTTATTATGGATCCCCATTAGTTCCTGCCAAGGCAGCAGCTACTCTTCCAGGGGTTTATTATGGATCCCAATTAGTTCCTGCCAAGGGAGCAGCTACTCTTCCTGGGGTTTATTATGGATCCCCATTAGTTCCTGTCAAGGCAGCAGCTACTCTTCCAGGGGTTTATTATGGATCCCCATTAGTTCCTGCCAAGGCAGCAGCTACTCTTCCAGGGGTTTATTATGGATCCCCATTAGTTCCTGCCAAGGCAGCAGCTACTCTTCCAGGGGTTTATTATGGATCCCCATTAGTTCCTGCCAAGGGAGCAGCTACTCTTCCAGGTGTTTATTATGGATTCCCATTAGTTTATGCCAAGGCAGCAGCTACTCCTCCAGGGGTTTGTTATGGATTCCCATTAGTTCCTGCCAAGACAGCAGCTACTCTTCCTGGGGTTTATTATGGATCCCAATTAGTTCCTGCCAAGGCAGTAGCTACTCTTCCTGGGGTTTATTATGGATCCCCATTAGTTCCTGCCAAGGCAGCAGCTACTCTTCCTGGGGTTTATTATGGATCCCCATTAGTTCCTGTCAAGGCAGCAGCTACTCTTACAGGGGTTTATTATGGATCCCCATTAGTTCCTGTCAAGGCAGCAGCTACTCTTCCAGGGGTTTATTATGGATCCCCATTAGTTCCTGTCAAGGCAGCAGCTACTTTTTCTGGGGTTTATTATGGATCCCCATTAGTTCCTGCCAAGGCAGCAGCTACTCTTCCAGGGGTTTATTATGGATCCCAATGAGTTCCTGCCAAGGGAGCAGCTACTCTTCCTGGGGTTTATTATAGATCCCCATTAGTTCCTGCCAAGGGAGCAGCTACTCTTCCAGGGGTTTATTATGGATCCCCATTAGTTCCTGTCAAGGCAGCAGCTACTTTTTCTGTCGTTTATTATGGATCCCCATTAGTTCCTGCCAAGGCAGCAGCTACTCTTCCAGGGGTTTATTATGGATCCCAATTAGTTCCTGCAAAGGGAGCAGCTACTCTTCCTGGGGTTTATTATGGATCCCCATTAGTTCCTGTCAAGGCAGCAGCTACTCTTCCAGGGGTTTATTATGGATCCCCATTAGTTCCTGCCAAGGCAGCAGCTACTCTTCCAGGGGTTTATTATGGATCTCCATTAGTTCCTGCCAAGGGAGCAGCTACTCTTCCAGAGGTTTATTATGGATCCCCATTAGTTCCTGTCAAGGCAGCAGCTACTCTTTCTGGGGTTTATTATGGATCCCCATTAGTTCCTGCCAAGACAGCAACTACTCTTTCAGGGGTTTATTATGGATCCCCATTAGTTTATGCCAAGGCAGCAGCTACTCTTCCAGGGGTTTGTTATGGATTCCCATTAGTTCCTGCCAAGGGAGCAGCTACTCTTCCTGGGGTTTATTATGGATCCCCATTAGTTCCTGTCAAGGCAGCAGCTACTCTTCCAGGGGTTTATTATGGATCCCCATTAGTTCCTGCCAAGGTAGCAGCTACTCTTCCAGGGGTTTATTATGGATCTCCATTAGTTCCTGCCAAGGCAGCAGCTACTCTTCCAGGGGTTTATTATGGATCCCAATTAGTTCCTGCCAAGGGAGCAGCTACTCTTCCTGGGGTTTATTATGGATCCCCATTAGTTCCTGTCAAGGCAGCAGCTACTCTTCCAGGGGTTTATTATGGATCCCCATTAGTTCCTGCCAAGGTAGCAGCTACTCTTCCAGGGGTTTATTATGGATCCCCATTAGTTCCTGCCAAGACAGCAGCTACTCTTCCAGGGGTTTATTATGGATCCCCATTAGTTCCTGCCAAGGGAGCAGCTACTCTTCCAGGTGTTTATTATGGATTCCCATTAGTTTATGCCAAGGCAGCAGCTACTCTTCCAGGGGTTTGTTATGGATTCCCATTAGTTCCTGCCAAGACAGCAGCTACTCTTCCTGGGGTTTATTATGGATCCCCATTAGTTCCTGCCAAGGCAGCAGCTACTCTTCCAGGGGTGTATTATGGATCCCCATTAGTTCCTGCCAAGGCAGCAGCTACTCTTCCTGGGGTTTATTATGGATCCCCATTAGTTCCTGCCAAGGCAGCAGCTACTCTTCCTGGGGTTTATTATGGATCCCCATTAGTTCCTGCCAAGGCAGCAGCTACTCTTCCTGGGGTTTATTATGGATCCCCATTAGTTCCTGCCAAGGCAGCAGCTACTCTTCCAGGGGTTTATTATGGATCCCCATTAGTTCCTGCCAAGGGAGCAGCTACTCTTCATGGGGTTTATTATGGATCCCCATTAGTTCCTGTCAAGGCAGCAGCTACTCTTTCTGGGGTTTATTATGGATCCCCATTAGTTCCTGCCAAGGCAGCAGCTACTCTTTCAGGGGTTTATTATGGATCCCCATTAGTTCCTGCCAAGACAGCAGCTACTCTTCCTGGGGTTTATTATGGATCTCCATTAGTTCCTGCCAAGGCAGCAGCTACTCTTCCAGGGGTTTATTATGGATCCCAATTAGTTCCTGCCAAGGGAGCAGCTACTCTTCCTGGGGTTTATTATGGATCCCCATTAGTTCCTGCCAAGGGAGCAGCTACTCTTCCAGGTGTTTATTATGGATTCCCATTAGTTTATGCCAAGGCAGCAGCTACTCCTCCAGGGGTTTGTTATGGATTCCCATTAGTTCCTGCCAAGACAGCAGCTACTCTTCCTGGGGTTTATTATGGATCCCAATTAGTTCCTGCCAAGGCAGTAGCTACTCTTCCAGGGGTTTATTATGGATCCCCATTAGTTCCTGCCAAGGCAGCAGCTACTCTTCCAGGGGTTTATTATGGATCCCAATTAGTTCCTGCCAAGGGAGCAGCTACTCTTCCTGGGGTTTATTATGGATCCCCATTAGTTCCTGTCAAGGCAGCAGCTACTCTTCCAGGGGTTTATTATGGATCCCCATTAGTTCCTGCCAAGGCAGCAGCTACTCTTCCAGGGGTTTATTATGGATCCCCATTAGTTCCTGCCAAGGCAGCAGCTACTCTTCCAGGGGTTTATTATGGATCCCCATTAGTTCCTGCCAAGGGAGCAGCTACTCTTCCAGGTGTTTATTATGGATTCCCATTAGTTTATGCCAAGGCAGCAGCTACTCCTCCAGGGGTTTGTTATGGATTCCCATTAGTTCCTGCCAAGACAGCAGCTACTCTTCCTGGGGTTTATTATGGATCCCAATTAGTTCCTGCCAAGGCAGTAGCTACTCTTCCAGGGGTTTATTATGGATCCCCATTAGTTCCTGCCAAGGCAGCAGCTACTCTTCCTGGGGTTTATTATGGATCCCCATTAGTTCCTGCCAAGGCAGCAGCTACTCTTCCTGGGGTTTATTATGGATCCCCATTAGTTCCTGCCAAGGCAGCAGCTACTCTTCCTGGGGTTTATTATGGATCCCCATTAGTTCCTGCCAAGGCAGCAGCTACTCTTCCTGGGGTTTATTATGTATCCCCATTAGTTCCTGCCAAGGCAGCAGCTACTCTTCCAGGGGTTTATTATGGATCCCCATTAGTTCCTGCCAAGGCAGCAGCTACTCTTCCAGGGGTTTATTATGGATCCCCATTAGTTCCTGCCAAGGCAGCAGCTACTCTTCCAGGGGTTTATTATGGATCCCCATTAGTTCCTGCCAAGGCAGCAGCTACTCTTCCAGGGGTTTATTATGGATCCCCATTAGTTCCTGCCAAGGGAGCAGCTACTCTTCCAGGTGTTTATTATGGATTCCCATTAGTTTCTGCCAAGGCAGCAGCTACTCTTCCAGGGGTTTGTTATGGATTCCCATTAGTTCCTGCCAAGACAGCAGCTACTCTTCCTGGGGTTTATTATGGATCCCAATTAGTTCCTGCCAAGGCAGTAGCTACTCTTCCAGGGGTTTATTATGGATCCCCATTAGTTCCTGCCAAGGCAGCAGCTACTCTTCCTGGGGTTTATTATGGATCCCCATTAGTTCCTGCCAAGGCAGCAGCTACTCTTCCTGGGGTTTATTATGGATCCCCATTAGTTCCTGCCAAGGCAGCAGCTACTCTTCCTGGGGTATATTGTGGATCCCCATTAGTTCCTGCCAAGGCAGCAGCTACTCTTACAGGGGTTTATTATGGATCCCCATTAGTTCCTGTCAAGGCAGCAGCTACTCTTCCAGGGGTTTATTATGGATCCCCATTAGTTCCTGTCAAGGCAGCAGCTACTTTTTCTGGGGTTTATTATGGATCCCCATTAGTTCCTGCCAAGGCAGCAGCTACTCTTCCAGGGGTTTATTATGGATCCCAATTAGTTCCTGCCAAGGGAGCAGCTACTCTTCCTGGGGTTTATTATAGATCCCCATTAGTTCCTGCCAAGGGAGCAGCTACTCTTCCAGGGGTTTATTATGGATCCCCATTAGTTCCTGTCAAGGCAGCAGCTACTCTTTCTGTCGTTTATTATGGATCCCCATTAGTTCCTGCCAAGGCAGCAGCTACTCTTCCAGGGGTTTATTATGGATCCCAATTAGTTCCTGCAAAGGGAGCAGCTACTCTTCCTGGGGTTTATTATGGATCCCCATTAGTTCCTGTCAAGGCAGCAGCTACTCTTCCAGGGGTTTATTATGGATCCCCATTAGTTCCTGCCAAGGCAGCAGCTACTCTTCCAGGGGTTTATTATGGATCTCCATTAGTTCCTGCCAAGGGAGCAGCTACTCTTCCAGAGGTTTATTATGGATCCCCATTAGTTCCTGTCAAGGCAGCAGCTACTCTTTCTGGGGTTTATTATGGATCCCCATTAGTTCCTGCCAAGACAGCAACTACTCTTTCAGGGGTTTATTATGGATCCCCATTAGTTCCTGCCAAGACAGCAGCTACTCTTCCTGGGGTTTATTATGGATCTCCATTAGTTCCTGCCAAGGCAGCAGCTACTCTTCCAGGGGTTTATTATGGATCCCAATTAGTTCCTGCCAAGGGAGCAGCTACTCTTCCTGGGGTTTATTATGAATCCCCATTAGTTCCTGTCAAGGCAGCAGCTACTCTTCCAGGGGTTTATTATGGATCCCCATTAGTTCCTGACAAGGTAGCAGCTACTCTTCCAGGGGTTTATTATGGATCCCCATTAGTTCCTGCCAAGGCAGCAGCTACTCTTCCAGGGGTTTATTATGGATCCCCATTAGTTCCTGCCAAGGGAGCAGCTACTCTTCCAGGTGTTTATTATGGATTCCCATTAGTTTATGCCAAGGCAGCAGCTACTCTTCCAGGGGTTTGTTATGGATTCCCATTAGTTCCTGCCAAGGGAGCAGCTACTCTTCCTGGGGTTTATTATGGATCCCCATTAGTTCCTGTCAAGGCAGCAGCTACTCTTCCAGGGGTTTATTATGGATCCCCATTAGTTCCTGCCAAGGTAGCAGCTACTCTTCCAGGGGTTTATTATGGATCTCCATTAGTTCCTGCCAAGGCAGCAGCTACTCTTCCAGGGGTTTATTATGGATCCCAATTAGTTCCTGCCAAGGGAGCAGCTACTCTTCCTGGGGTTTATTATGGATCCCCATTAGTTCCTGTCAAGGCAGCAGCTACTCTTCCAGGGGTTTATTATGGATCCCCATTAGTTCCTGCCAAGGTAGCAGCTACTCTTCCTGGGGTTTATTATGGATCCCCATTAGTTCCTGCCAAGGCAGCAGCTACTCTTCCAGGGGTTTATTATGGATCCCCATTAGTTCCTGCCAAGGGAGCAGCTACTCTTCCAGGTGTTTATTATGGATTCCCATTAGTTTATGCCAAGGGAGCAGCTACTCTTCCAGGGGTTTGTTATGGATTCCCATTAGTTCCTGCCAAGACAGCAGCTACTCTTCCTGGGGTTTATTATGGATCCCCATTAGTTCCTGCCAAGGCAGCAGCTACTCTTCCAGGGGTGTATTATGGATCCCCATTAGTTCCTGCCAAGGCAGCAGCTACTCTTCCTGGGGTTTATTATGGATCCCCATTAGTTCCTGCCAAGGGAGCAGCTACTCTTCCAGGTGTTTATTATGGATTCCCATTAGTTTATGCCAAGGCAGCAGCTACTCCTCCAGGGGTTTGTTATGGATTCCCATTAGTTCCTGCCAAGACAGCAGCTACTCTTCCTGGGGTTTATTATGGATCCCAATTAGTTCCTGCCAAGGCAGTAGCTACTCTTCCAGGGGTTTATTATGGATCCCCATTAGTTCCTGCCAAGGCAGCAGCTACTCTTCCTGGGGTTTATTATGGATCCCCATTAGTTCCTGCCAAGGCAGCAGCTACTCTTCCTGGGGTTTATTATGGATCCCCATTAGTTCCTGCCAAGGCAGCAGCTACTCTTCCTGGGGTTTATTATGGATCCCCATTAGTTCCTGCCAAGGCAGCAGCTACTCTTCCTGGGGTTTATTATGTATCCCCATTAGTTCCTGCCAAGGCAGCAGCTACTCTTCCAGGGGTTTATTATGGATCCCCATTAGTTCCTGCCAAGGCAGCAGCTACTCTTCCTGGGGTTTATTATGGATCCCCATTAGTTCCTGCCAAGGCAGCAGCTACTCTTCCTGGGGTTTATTATGGATCCCCATTAGTTCCTGTCAAGGCAGCGGCTACTCTTCCTGGGGTTTATTATGGATCTCCATTAGTTCCTGCCAAGGCAGCAGCTACTCTTCCAGGGGTTTATTATGGATCCCAATTAGTTCCTGCCAAGGGAGCAGCTATTCTTCCTGGGGTTTATTATGGATCCCCATTAGTTCCTGTCAAGGCAGCAGCTTCTCTTCCAGGGGTTTATTATGGATCCCCATTAGTTCCTGCCAAGGCAGCAGCTACTCTTCCAGGGGTTTATTATGGATCCCCATTAGTTCCTGCCAAGGCAGCAGCTACTCTTCCAGGGGTTTATTATGGATCCCCATTAGTTCCTGCCAAGGGAGCAGCTACTCTTCCAGGTGTTTATTATGGATTCCCATTAGTTTCTGCCAAGGCAGCAGCTACTCTTCCAGGGGTTTGTTATGGATTCCCATTAGTTCCTGCCAAGACAGCAGCTACTCTTCCTGGGGTTTATTATGGATCCCAATTAGTTCCTGCCAAGGCAGTAGCTACTCTTCCAGGGGTTTATTATGGATCCCCATTAGTTCCTGCCAAGGCAGCAGCTACTCTTCCTGGGGTTTATTATGGATCCCCATTAGTTCCTGCCAAGGCAGCAGCTACTCTTCCTGGGGTTTATTATGGATCCCCATTAGTTCCTGCCAAGGCAGCAGCTACTCTTCCTGGGGTATATTGTGGATCCCCATTAGTTCCTGCCAAGGCAGCAGCTACTCTTACAGGGGTTTATTATGGATCCCCATTAGTTCCTGTCAAGGCAGCAGCTACTCTTCCAGGGGTTTATTATGGATCCCCATTAGTTCCAGTCAAGGCAGCAGCTACTTTTTCTGGGGTTTATTATGGATCCCCATTAGTTCCTGCCAAGGCAGCAGCTACTCTTCCAGGGGTTTATTATGGATCCCAATTAGTTCCTGCCAAGGGAGCAGCTACTCTTCCTGGGGTTTATTATAGATCCCCATTAGTTCCTGCCAAGGGAGCAGCTACTCTTCCAGGGGTTTATTATGGATCCCCATTAGTTCCTGTCAAGGCAGCAGCTACTTTTTCTGTCGTTTATTATGGATCCCCATTAGTTCCTGCCAAGGCAGCAGCTACTCTTCCAGGGGTTTATTATGGATCCCAATTAGTTCCTGCAAAGGGAGCAGCTACTCTTCCTGGGGTTTATTATGGATCCCCATTAGTTCCTGTCAAGGCAGCAGCTACTCTTCCAGGGGTTTATTATGGATCCCCATTAGTTCCTGCCAAGGCAGCAGCTACTCTTCCAGGGGTTTATTTTGGATCTCCATTAGTTCCTGCCAAGGGAGCAGCTACTCTTCCAGAGGTTTATTATGGATCCCCATTAGTTCCTGTCAAGGCAGCAGCTACTCTTCCAGGGGTTTATTATGGATCCCCATTAGTTCCTGACAAGGTAGCAGCTACTCTTCCAGGGGTTTATTATGGATCCCCATTAGTTCCTGCCAAGGGAGCAGCTACTCTTCCAGGTGTTTATTATGGATTCCCATTAGTTTATGCCAAGGCAGCAGCTACTCTTCCAGGGGTTTGTTATGGATTCCCATTAGTTCCTGCCAAGGGAGCAGCTACTCTTCCTGGGGTTTATTATGGATCCCCATTAGTTCCTGTCAAGGCAGCAGCTACTCTTCCAGGGGTTTATTATGGATCCCCATTAGTTCCTGCCAAGGTAGCAGCTACTCTTCCAGGGGTTTATTATGGATCTCCATTAGTTCCTGCCAAGGCAGCAGCTACTCTTCCAGGGGTTTATTATGGATCCCAATTAGTTCCTGCCAAGGGAGCAGCTACTCTTCCTGGGGTTTATTATGGATCCCCATTAGTTCCTGTCAAGGCAGCAGCTACTCTTCCAGGGGTTTATTATGGATCCCCATTAGTTCCTGCCAAGGTAGCAGCTACTCTTCCTGGGGTTTATTATGGATCCCCATTAGTTCCTGCCAAGGCAGCAGCTACTCTTCCAGGGGTTTATTATGGATCCCCATTAGTTCCTGCCAAGGGAGCAGCTATTCTTCCAGGTGTTTATTATGGATTCCCATTAGTTTATGCCAAGGGAGCAGCTACTCTTCCAGGGGTTTGTTATGGATTCCCATTAGTTCCTGCCAAGACAGCAGCTACTCTTCCTGGGGTTTATTATGGATCCCCATTAGTTCCTGCCAAGGCAGCAGCTACTCTTCCAGGGGTGTATTATGGATCCCCATTAGTTCCTGCCAAGGCAGCAGCTACTCTTCCTGGGGTTTATTATGGATCCCCATTAGTTCCTGCCAAGGGAGCAGCTACTCTTCCAGGTGTTTATTATGGATCCCCATTAGTTCCTGTCAAGGCAGCAGCTACTCTTCCAGGGGTTTATTATGGATCCCCATTAGTTCCTGCCAAGGCAGCAGCTACTCTTCCTGGGGTTTATTATGGATCCCCATTAGTTCCTGCCAAGGCAGCAGCTACTCTTCCTGGGGTTTATTATGGATCCCCATTAGTTCCTGTCAAGGCAGCAGCTACTCTTCCTGGGGTTTATTATGTATCCCCATTAGTTCCTGCCAAGGCAGCAGCTACTCTTCCAGGGGTTTATTATGGATCCCCATTAGTTCCTGCCAAGGCAGCAGCTACTCTTCCTGGGGTTTATTATGGATCCCCATTAGTTCCTGCCAAGGCAGCAGCTACTCTTCCTGGGGTTTATTATGGATCCCCATTAGTTCCTGTCAAGGCAGCAGCTACTTTTTCTGTCGTTTATTATGGATCCCCATTAGTTCCTGCCAAGGCAGCAGCTACTCTTCCAGGGGTTCATTATGGATCCCAATTAGTTCCTGCAAAGGGAGCAGCTACTCTTCCTGGGGTTTATTATGGATCCCCATTAGTTCCTGTCAAGGCAGCAGCTACTCTTCCAGGGGTTTATTATGGATCCCCATTAGTTCCTGCCAAGGCAGCAGCTACTCTTCCAGGGGTTTATTATGGATCTCCATTAGTTCCTGCCAAGGGAGCAGCTACTCTTCCAGAGGTTTATTATGGATCCCCATTAGTTCCTGTCAAGGCAGCAGCTACTCTTTCTGGGGTTTATTATGGATCCCCATTAGTTCCTGCCAAGACAGCAACTACTCTTTCAGGGGTTTATTATGGATCCCCATTAGTTCCTGCCAAGACAGCAGCTACTCTTCCTGGGGTTTATTATGGATCTCCATTAGTTCCTGCCAAGGCAGCAGCTACTCTTCCAGGGGTTTATTATGGATCCCAATTAGTTCCTGCCAAGGGAGCAGCTACTCTTCCTGGGGTTTATTATGAATCCCCATTAGTTCCTGTCAAGGCAGCAGCTACTCTTCCAGGGGTTTATTATGGATCCCCATTAGTTCCTGACAAGGTAGCAGCTACTCTTCCAGGGGTTTATTATGGATCCCCATTAGTTCCTGCCAAGGCAGCAGCTACTCTTCCAGGGGTTTATTATGGATCCCCATTAGTTCCTGCCAAGGGAGCAGCTACTCTTCCAGGTGTTTATTATGGATTCCCATTAGTTTATGCCAAGGCAGCAGCTACTCTTCCAGGGGTTTGTTATGGATTCCCATTAGTTCCTGCCAAGGGAGCAGCTACTCTTCCTGGGGTTTATTATGGATCCCCATTAGTTCCTGTCAAGGCAGCAGCTACTCTTCCAGGGGTTTATTATGGATCCCCATTAGTTCCTGCCAAGGTAGCAGCTACTCTTCCTGGGGTTTATTATGGATCCCCATTAGTTCCTGTCAAGGCAGCAGCTACTCTTCCAGGGGTTTATTATGGATCCCCATTAGTTCCTGCCAAGGTAGCAGCTACTCTTCCTGGGGTTTATTATGGATCCCCATTAGTTCCTGCCAAGGCAGCAGCTACTCTTCCAGGGGTTTATTATGGATCCCCATTAGTTCCTGCCAAGGCAGCAGCTACTCTTCCAGGTGTTTATTATGGATTCCCATTAGTTTATGCCAAGGGAGCAGCTACTCTTCCAGGGGTTTGTTATGGATTCCCATTAGTTCCTGCCAAGACAGCAGCTACTCTTCCTGGGGTTTATTATGGATCCCCATTAGTTCCTGCCAAGGCAGCAGCTACTCTTCCAGGGGTGTATTATGGATCCCCATTAGTTCCTGCCAAGGCAGCAGCTACTCTTCCTGGGGTTTATTATGGATCCCCATTAGTTCCTGCCAAGGGAGCAGCTACTCTTCCAGGTGTTTATTATGGATTCCCATTAGTTTATGCCAAGGCAGCAGCTACTCCTCCAGGGGTTTGTTATGGATTCCCATTAGTTCCTGCCAAGACAGCAGCTACTCTTCCTGGGGTTTATTATGGATCCCAATTAGTTCCTGCCAAGGCAGTAGCTACTCTTCCAGGGGTTTATTATGGATCCCCATTAGTTCCTGCCAAGGCAGCAGCTACTCTTCCTGGGGTTTATTATGGATCCCCATTAGTTCCTGCCAAGGCAGCAGCTACTCTTCCTGGGGTTTATTATGGATCCCCATTAGTTCCTGCCAAGGCAGCAGCTACTCTTCCTGGGGTTTATTATGGATCCCCATTAGTTCCTGCCAAGGCAGCAGCTACTCTTCCTGGGGTTTATTATGTATCCCCATTAGTTCCTGCCAAGGCAGCAGCTACTCTTCCAGGGGTTTATTATGGATCCCCATTAGTTCCTGTCAAGGCAGCAGCTACTCTTCCTGGGGTTTATTATGGATCCCCATTAGTTCCTGCCAAGGCAGCAGCTACTCTTCCTGGGGTTTATTATGGATCCCCATTAGTTCCTGTCAAGGCAGCGGCTACTCTTCCTGGGGTTTATTATGGATCTCCATTAGTTCCTGCCAAGGCAGCAGCTACTCTTCCAGGGGTTTATTATGGATCCCAATTAGTTCCTGCCAAGGGAGCAGCTATTCTTCCTGGGGTTTATTATGGATCCCCATTAGTTCCTGTCAAGGCAGCAGCTACTCTTCCAGGGGTTTATTATGGATCCCCATTAGTTCCTGCCAAGGCAGCAGCTACTCTTCCAGGGGTTTATTATGGATCCCCATTAGTTCCTGCCAAGGCAGCAGCTACTCTTCCAGGGGTTTATTATGGATCCCCATTAGTTCCTGCCAAGGGAGCAGCTACTCTTCCAGGTGTTTATTATGGATTCCCATTAGTTTCTGCCAAGGCAGCAGCTACTCTTCCAGGGGTTTGTTATGGATTCCCATTAGTTCCTGCCAAGACAGCAGCTACTCTTCCTGGGGTTTATTATGGATCCCCATTAGTTCCTGCCAAGGCAGCAGCTACTCTTCCAGGGGTTTATTATGGATCCCCATTAGTTCCTGCCAAGGCAGCAGCTACTCTTCCTGGGGTTTATTATGGATCCCCATTAGTTCCTGCCAAGGCAGCAGCTACTCTTCCTGGGGTTTATTATGGATCCCCATTAGTTCCTGCCAAGACAGCAGCTACTCTTCCAGGGGTTTATTATGGATCCCCATTAGTTCCTGCCAAGGCAGCAGGTACTCTTCCAGGGGTTTATTATGGATCTCCATTAGTTCCTGCCAAGGCAGCGGCTACTCTTCCTGGGGTGTATTATGGATCCCCATTAGTTCCTGCCAAGGCAGCAGCTACTCTTCCAGGGGTCCTGCAAAATTAAGGCAATTATACATTTTAAAACATTACAATACATTCATAACAGATTTCCCAACAAATTAATTGTCCAGACTGGTTCAGTTTTCTCAGATGGTCCAAGCACTGATTTTTTGAGTTAATCAAGTATTTATTGTCTGAAAGGACAAAATAGGATATTGATTTCTATATAGTTTTCTTTCTCTTGTAGGTCCTAAGACAAAAACACCAGAAGTAGAAACACCCGCAGTCCTATGACTCAAAGCTGTACTTTAACAGTCAAGTATATGTTTTCAGGCAAGGATATGAAATAAGTGGTATCTTTTGTCAGTCTGTGACTGAATTCGTGGACCTTCTGTCAAAAATCAATGTTTCATGTGACTGATACCTGCACACTAAGTTTTCAAATGGACTACTTACTGCCAGCTCATCAACTTATTTCTGTATGATGTGGACAAATGGTAGATTCAACCACTCAAACGAACTAATGATACTCATTAACACTGGCAGAGGTGTATTGAAAATAAACGACAGAAGGGTAGTAACAGTACTTACACTAATTGAAATTGTAGTGTTGTAGCACCTAGGAGTATGTTAGCTACTTCGTTAGTCTAAATTCCTTAAGAAATAATAACAGACTGTCTTTTTAATCTATATATTCTCTTTACACGGTCATATACCATCCATTGTGTTAATAAATTATCATAATGGTTCACATTGTTGTGTTTCAGAGCTGTATAAGGATCATTACGGCATGCATGAAAAATAAATTGGTTTGCCTTAAAACACATTTGTCATTTTGAAATATTCATAAGAGTGAATGTTCAGGAAAGATCTTTCACATAGGCAAGGGAACTAATTTCGAATCTACGCTTGAATCTTCACAGCAGTATATCTCAATGGCTTTTCATGGTTCACACCACACAGCAAATATGTGAGTTGTGTTGCAGCTTCGATTGAAACCAAACCGCCATCACCAAAGACCGATAAAGCTGTGTTCAAAATTGTGACGTCCAAATGAGGAATTGTCTGCTGCTTACGCTAGCATAAGAGGCCATCTACCCGTTGACAGTTCCAGTGGTACATTTGACAACAAACACTCACATCCAAGCTCATCACATTGCAAGAAAGTGGGGGCTCGTCCAGGATAGAATTACATCTTGTAACAGCTGCCAACTACAGAACAGGGAGTTGAACAGTCATTCTCTAACTGTCCAGAATGAATCACATTTACTGTGCCTTCGGAAAGTATTCAGACCCCTTGACTTTTTCCACATTTTGTTACGTTACAGCCTTATTCTAAAATTGATTAAATGAAAATAAAAGGCACACAGTTGACAGGGCATGTCAGAGCAAAAACTAAGCCATGAGGTTGATGGAATTATAGACAGGAGACAGGATTATATCGAGGCACAGATCTGGGGAAGGGAACCAAAAAATATCTGCAGCATCGAAGGTCTCCAAGAACACAGTGGCCTCCATCATTCTTAAATGGAAGAAGTTTGCAACCACTAAGACTCTTCCTCGAGCTGGCTGCCCGGCCAAACTGAGCAATTGGAGGAGAAGGGCCTTGGTCAGGGAGGTGACCAAGAACCGGATGGCCACTCTGACAGAGCTCTCGAGTGCCTCTCTGGAGATGGATGTCCTTCTGGAAGGTTCTCCCATCTCTGCAGCACTCCACCAATTAGGCCTTCATGGTAGAGTGGTCAGATGAAAGACACTCCTCAATAAAAGGCACATGACAGCATGCTTTGAATTTGCCAAAATGCACCTAAGGACTCTCAGACCATGAGAAACAAGATTCTCTGATCTGATGAAACCAAGATTGAACTCTTTGGCCTGAATGCCAAGCGTCACATCTGGAGGAAACCTGGCACCATCCCTACGGTGAAGCATAATGGTGACAGCATCTTGCTGTTGGGATGTTTTTCAGTGGCAGGGACTGGGAGTGTAGTCAGAATCGGAGCAAAGTACAGAGAGATCCTTGATGAAAACCTGCTCTGGAGAGCTCAGGACCTCAGACTGGGATGAAGGTTTTACCTTCCAACAGGACAACGATCCTAAGCACACAGCTAAGACAGCGCATGAGTGGCTTCGGGTGTCACGACTTCTGCCAAAGTCGGTCCCTCTCCTTGTTCTGGCGGCGTTTGGCGGTCGACGTCACCGGCCTTCTAGCCATCACCGATCCACTTTTCATTTTCCATTTGTTTTGTCTGTGTCTTACACACCTGGTTTCAATTCCCCAATTGCTTGTTCATTATTTAACCCTCTGTTCCCCCATGTTTGTTTGTGAGTAATTGTTTATTGTATTGCGGTCCGTATGTGCGGCCTTGTCTTTTTCCAATGTGTATTGTTCTTATTTAAGTAAAATTGCTTTCATTACTTATTACTCGGGGCGGCAGGGTAGCCTAGTGGTTAGAGCGTGGGACTAGTAACCGGAAGTAACCGGAAGGTTGCAAGTTCAAACCCCCAAGCTGATTACAAATCTGTCGTTCTACTCCTGAACAGGCAGTTAACCCACTGTTCCTAGGCTGTCATTGAAAATAAGAATTTGTTCTTAACTGACTTGCCTAGTTAAATAAAGGTAAAATAAATATCTGCTGTCCTGCACCTGACTCATCTCACCAGCTACACACAGGTGTGCCAAGCTTGTAGTGTCATACCCAAAACGACTCTAGGCTGTAATCGCTGCCAAAGGGAGTACTGAGTAAAGGGTCTGAATACTAATGTGATATTTCAGTTTTATTTTAATGTATATACATCTGCAAAAATGTCTATATAAACCAGTTTTTGTTTTGTCATTATGGGGTATTGTGTGTAGATTGATGAGTGGAAAACAACAATTGAATCCATTTTAGAATAAGGCCTTAATGTATCAACATTTGGAAAAGTCAAGGGGTCTGAATACTTTCCGAATGCACTGTATACGAACCAGTGGTCAAAGTCATCAAGACATAAAAAAAACTGTTAACCTTCTTATATGAGGATTAATTGTGATTGCATTCAAAGCAATTGGCATAGCGGTTTACGTAGACTCCCTGCTCACCCACGACTGTGTGGCCGTGCACAACTCCAATACCATGAAGTTTCCTGATGACACGATGGTGGTAGGCCTGATCACCGACGATGATGAGACAGCCTCTAGGGAGGATTTCAGTGACCTGGGAGTGTGGTGCCAGGACAACAACCTCTCTCTCAATGTCAGCAAGACAAAGGAGCTGACTGTGGACTACAATGAAACGGAGGGCCGAGCCCCATCCACATCAACGGGGCCTTAGCGGAGCGGGTTGAGAGCTTCCTGTTCCTAGTCTATGAACCCATCTTCAGTTTCCCAGAGTCACTGGCCTCGCTCGCAAGCCATCGGTGCATCACATCAACGACTGGAGTGTTGTAGACGTTAGAGTAGAGGAATCAATTTGCACTTCTCTCAAAGGCCCCCTCATTCACGCAAAGGGCGAGTCGGCCGTTTGCCATCAAAGGACGTCAAATCTTCAAATGTTCCCAAGATACGCTTATCTCAACTCTGGATAGATATGAAAACCGTAACATAAACCATTTAAGTAAGGAGACAAGAACCCAACTTGAGCAGAAATATTCTAGCTAACTGATCCCTACATGAATTATGAATCATTTTTAGGTGGGGCTTCTTATCTTTACTTTGCCTCATTCTGCAATTTTACTTTCTAGTTTTAATGAGATATTGCTTGTATAAAGGAAATGTATCATGAAGTTTATATCATCATTTTTGACAAGGAGTACTATTGCACACTGTAACTTTTGAAAATACATCATATCAACGTAACACAACAACACAAAGTCTGTTTTTGTTAAGCTCCGTTTACATTTGTTTAAAATTTTTTTTTAAACGTTCAATGATCATTATAAGAATAATGAAAGGGAAGAACATAATTACTTAGCAACAGCAACACGTTTCCACATCCTGCGAGACATACGGTAAAAGTACACAAACATTTTGCACATATGGCACTACTGCCAATACTGGTACTACATTAAATAAACCAAACACTGCATCTGGAACACATCTAGTGCGCTATATGAGGGTTCAATCATGATACTATTTCTCAAATCAACACTATTACAGTGAGCCATTGTCTAAATGTAATATCCGGAAGGCATATATAAAGTGTGTGTCACTCTGCTGTCAGACCTTTATCTCCAATGGACTAATGTGGCACACGTTAATCATACACAAATCCTCCTCATTATTCATCAGTTGAGGAGCAGCGTAACCAACTGTAAAAAGGGAGGAGGTTCACCATAGTAGTAATAGATTACATTACACAGCCTTTTCCCAAATGGGAGTGATTGACTTGGAGTGATCTGATATTCAAAAGAGCTATTACGACAAGAACACTTCATGGCAGGTACGCTGCGATATTGGCCGAGAACTGATGTAATACGTCCTTTTGACAATAGCGTGTACTTTCTAAAAGCCCTATTTCGAGTTCGCAGTCATTTCCTTCAAATTAAATCACCTTGGGTTACACGTTTCAGTTAGAGAAGTTGGGGATAATATTCACAACCATATCAAAGGATGAGCCTTCTGGAGTCAAGCAGCGTACACTGTCACAAAGAAACCAGATGTCCACGAAAAGCCTCTCTTTCATTTCCCCGTTCCTTTCATCTCTCTCGCTATGTTTTTTCTTTTTCCCTCTCTCACCTTTTCAAAATGGCGGAGAAAGCTGAAGAACACAGGAGCCTGGGAGGCCTTGAAGGTACGCTTTCATCTGATTGGTCGGACATAATCATGACGGAAAGAGTCGAGTGATTCAAGCTACAATGTGAGTATCAGTAACCTATATATACTACCGTTCAAAAGTTTGGGGTCACTTAGAAAGGTCCTTGTTTTTTAAAGAAAAGCTACATTTTTTGTCCATTAAAATAATATCAAATTGATCAGAAATACACTGTAGATATTGTTAATGTTGTAAATGACTATTGTAGCTGGAAACGGCTTTTTAATGGAATATCTACATAGGCCTACAGAGGCCCATTTTTCAGCAACCATCACTTCTGTGATGCAAAACACCAGTCTCAATGTCAACAGTGAAGAGATGCTGGCCTTCTAGGCAGAGTTCCTCTGTCCAGTGTCTGTGTTCTTTTGACCATCTTAATATTTTCTTTTTATTGGCCAGTCTGAGATATGGCTTTTTCTTTGCAACTCTGCCTAGAAGGCCAGCATCCCGGAGTCGCCTCTTCACTGTTGACGTTGAGACTGGTGTTTTGCGGGTACTATTTCATGAAGCTGCCAGTTGAGGACTTGTGAGGCGTCTGTTTCTCAAACTAGACCCTCTAATGTATTTGTCTTCTTGCTCAGTTATGCACCGGGGCCTCCCACTCCTCTTTCTATTCTGTTTAGAGACAGTTTGGGATGCTCTGTGAAGGGAGTAGTACACAGCGTTGTACGAGATCTTCAGTTTCTTGGCAATTTCTCACATGGAATAGCCTTCATTTCTCAGAACAAGAATAGACGGATGAGTTTCAGAAGAAACGTCTTTGTTTCTGGCCATTTTGAGCCCGTAATCAAACCCACAAATGCTGATGCTCCAGATATTCAACTAGTCTAAAGAAGGCCAGTTTTATTGCTTCTCTAATCAGGACAACATTTTTCAGCTGTGCTAACATAATTGCAAAAGGGTTTTCTAATGATCAATTAGCCTTTAACAATGATAAACTTGGATTAGCTAACACAACGTGCCATTGGAACACAGGAGTGATGGTTGCTGATAATGGCCCTCTGTACGCCTATGTAGATATTCCATAAGAAAATCAGCCGTTTCCAGCTACAATAGTCATTTACAACATTAACAATGTCTACACTGTATTTCTGATCCATTTGATGTTATTTTAATGGACAAAATAATGTGCTTTCATTTCTAAGTGACCCCAAACTTTTAAACGGTAGTGTATATTTGGACAAAAGATTGGACAAAAAAAGGGTGTTGGCAAGT
>NW_027259450.1:7500-31119 GCF_045791955.1 Oncorhynchus clarkii lewisi
GGTCCCCAAGAACACAGTGGCCTCCATCATTATTAAATGGAAGAAGTTTGGAACCACCAAGACTCTTCCTAGAGCCGGCCGCCCGGGCAAACTGACCAATCGGGAGAGAAGGGCCCTGGTCAGGGAAGTGACCAAGAACTCAGTGGTCACTGACAGATTTCTAGAGTTTGTCTGCAGAAATGGGAGAACATTCCAGAAGGACCACCGTCTCTGCAGCACTCCACCAATCAGGCCTTTATTGTAGAGTGGCCAGACAAAAGCCACTCCTCAGTAAAAGGCACATGACAGCCCGCTTGGAGTTTGCCAAAAGGTACCAACAGATTCTCAGACCGTGATTAACAAGATTCTCTGGTCTGATGAAACCAAGATTGAAGTCTTTGGCCAGAATACCAACTGTCACATCTGGAGGAATCCTGGTACCATCCCTACGGTGAAGCATGAAGGCAGCAGCATTATGCTATGGGGATATTTTTCAGCAGTATAGACTTGGAGACTAGTCAGGATTGAAGCAAATATGAATGGAGCTAAGTACAGAGAGATCCTTGATGAAAAACTGCTTCAGAGCGCTCAGGACCTCAGATTGGGGTGACGGTTCACCTTCCAACAGGACAATGACCCTAATCCCACAGCCAAGACAATGTAGCAGTGGCTTCAGGACAAGTCTCTAAATGTCCATGAGTGGCCCAGCCAGAGCCCAGACTTCAACCTGATCGAACATCTCTGGAGAGACCTGAAAACAGCTGTACAGCGGCGCTCCCCATCCAACCTGACAGAGCTTGAGAGGATCTGCAGAGAAGAATGGGAGAAACTCCCCAAATACAGGTGTGCCAAGCTTGTAGAATCAAACCCAAGAAGACTTGTGTCTGTAATCGCTGCCAAAGGTGCTTCAACAAAGTACTGAGTAAAAGGTCTGAATACTTATGGAAATGTAATATCTGTTGTTTGCTTTTTATAAATTAGCAAACATTTCTAAAAACCTGTTTTTGCTTTGCCGTTATGGGGTATTGTGTGTAGATTAATTAATTTTAGAATAAGGCTGTAAACAGAGAGTACACAGTGTCAGAATACCTGACCACTGTGACTGACCCAAACTTAAGGAAATCTTTGACTATGTACAGATTCAGTGAGCATAGCCTTGCTATTGAGAAAGGCCGCCGTAGGCAGACATGGCTCTCAAGAGAAAACAGGCTATGTGCTCACTGCCCACAAAATGAGGTGGAAACTGAGATGCACTTCCTAACCTCCTGTCCAACGTATGACCATATTAGACACACATATTGTATTTCCTTCAGATTACTCCTCTTCCTCTCTCCTCCTCCTCCTTCTCCATCCTCCTCCTCCTCCTTCTCCATCCTCCTCCATCCTCCTCCTCCTCTTCCTCCATCCTCCTCCTCCTCCTCCATCCTCCTCCTCCTCATCCTCCTCCTCCTCCTCCATCTTCCAGTTGTACATGTGTGGATTCACGTCACCATGGTTACCATTAGTCTAATCATCCTCACCACCTCTGCTTGTTGTGGGATGACTGGGGAGCGTGTGCCAAATGGCAGCCTGTCCTTTTCAAGACCAGAGTCCTATGGGGTGCCTCAAAAGTAATACATTTGGGACTAAGCCTGACTATTGTTTTAATCTACAGAGGTAAATGTGTTCTTAATAAACACCTGCCCGATGCCAAGTCACCCATCTCTGTTTGCATCCGAAATGTTTGTGCACTACCCAGGGGAATAGTACGTCATTTGGGACTCGTGCTATCCGGAGGAGCGATGTCACCGATATATCCATCTAACGCAGGGGTGTCAAACTCAAATACCCAGTGGGCCAAAATGTAAAACCTGAACAAAGTCACGGGCCAACATTGAACAAATTAACCTTTTAATATGGACCCAAACAAGTTTTGCTTTAACATTGAATATGGAACAAGCATCGCTTATTACCATACAATATATAATTTAATAGTGGAGACATGCAAAATCGAATTTCAAATGAAAAAACACATCAATGGCATTAATTTATTAAATAAATAACATTTAAATAAAAATTGTATGCCTCTTTTCTATTTGCAGCCTTCTGATTTAAATACCAAAATAAACTTTTTCCACTGGCTAATAATTTTACAAATAAAATGATAATAAATCAATCAACCATTCAAGCCCATGCCTTGTAGCAAGAAAAAGTGCATAAAGAAAACGTTAATTATTGCACACTGGTCTAATCTGATGTGCCCAAGCCAGATACCTGGCATCTCTTCTTGGATGCTAGTTCATCAATGTCTGGGCTCAAGCTCTGAGCTGAAGAAATCCTCAGTATTGAGCGAAGATGTTCATCAGTCAGACGTCTCCTGTGAGTTGTTTTGGTCATCTTCATCGAGGAGAAAAGTTGCTCGCATAGATGAGTGCTGCCGAACATGGAGAGCATCTGAGCAGCTTGGGTGCGGAGCTGAGGCATTGTGTCAGGGATGAACCGTGGAAACTGTGCGGCGCCCACAGCATCATACTTTGACTTCAGCGTGTCGTTGCACTGGAGTTCAATCATCTCCATTTGGATGTTGGTTGGTGCATTTTCCACATCAACTGCGAAGGGATTACTAAGCAGTTCAAACTTGCATTTCTGGGCATCGAAGTCGGCAAATCGCCGGCTAAACTCAGCGGCGAGAACACTGAGTTTTTCAGCAAACTGTGCGCATGAGAACACGGCGGTAGAGATCTGCGCTTTTATGGATTGGCAGCAGGGAAAATGGCAAGGGTTTCCTTGCAGCATCTGATTCTCCCACAGGCACAGTTTAGTTTTGAAGGCTCTCACTGCAGCGTACATGTCTGTGATGATGCGCCCCCGCCCCTGAAGCTGCAGGTTCAGCGCATCGAGATGGCTCGAGATGTCACAGAGAAAGGCCAGCTCACACAGGAACTTTTGCTCCCGGAGCTCTGCTGTATCCTTCCCTTTGGTTTCCAGGAATTGACATATTTCCTCACGCAGCTCGAAACATCTGTTCAGTACTTTTCCTCTGCTTAGCCATCTCACCTCTGTGTGATACGGCACGTCTGCGTATTCCGAACCACACTCCTCCAGAAAAGATTTAAACTGGCGGTGATTTAGACCTTTGGCTCTTATAAAGTTAACTACCTGTGTTACTGTGGTCATAACATGTTCCATCTTTAGGGCTTTGGCACACAGTGCTTCCTGATGTATGATGCAGTGGTAAACAGTTAGCTCACCTGCACAGTTCTCTTCCCGCATCTTCTCCCGAACCATGCCCACCAGTCCACTCTTTTTACCGCACATCGCTGGCGCACCATCTGTCGTTAATCCAACGAGTTTATCCCACGGCAGCTTTATTTCAGTTACACATTTGGAAAACTTCCTCAAAGATTTCCTTTCCTGTGGTTGTGCCATGCATTGATTTGAATCCTAATAGCTCCTCCGTAACACACAGATTTGAGTCCACTCCACGGATGAAGACTGACAGCTGAGCAGTATCAGATGCGTCGCAGCTCTCATCCACAGCGAGGGAGAACGCAACAAAATCTTTTCCCTTTTCCATCAGCTGGTCATACAGATTGGTGGCAAGATCACATGTGCGATCAGCTGCTGTGTTCCTGCTCAGGCTCACGTTTGAAAATGCTTGTTTTTTCTCTGGGCATACGAGGTCACAAACCTTCATCACGCACTTTTTCATGAACTCTCCCTCATTAAAGGGCCGGGCTGATTTTGCGATCTCTGCTGCCACTACATAACTAGCCTTTACAGCAGCCTCGCTTTGTGATGTGGCTTTTTTAAACATATTCTGTTGTGAAACCAAACTTCTTTTCATCTCCTCTACTTTCTGGCTCCTTTGAGTCATGTCCAGGTCCTTGTATTTGTCATGGTGTTTCGTTTCATAGTGTCGTCTAATGTTGTACTCCTTACTTACAGCCACGTTGACTCCACAAACAAGACAAACAGGTTTGTCTTTTACATATGTAAACAGATATTCTGCCTCCCACTTGTCCAGAAAGCTCCTGTTTTCTGCCTTTCTTTTCGCCATTTTTGGGAAGGGTTAGCTCGCTGACAGTTGTAGCGTCTATGTTGCTATGACTACTGTCACAGAGGAGAGAGCGTTTCTGGGTCCTGTCCTGATTGGCGCGCGAAAACAGCAGAGCATTATGGGATTCGTAGTATTAGTGGTGAATGCGCTGTATAATACCGGCGGGCCAGCTCTAGTAGTAATTTGGTATTGTCTCGCGGGCCAAATATAATTACCCCGCAGGCCAAATTTGGCCCACGGGCCAGAGTTTGACACCCATGATCTAACGAAAACGATGTCTCCTTCCTTCTGTTGGAGCTGTTGTCTTTCTCTGTGGGCGTCACTGGAACCAACCAAACGTGTCCTGTGTTTCAGCGACGGCTCACAGTACACAGCATCTACTAAAATCACAACACATTTACTGCATGCCGATGAACACTGACGTCCGATTGATCGCCGTACGTGAAAAACTTCCGTCATGTCCTCTCACGGGTGGCACGCACGCACGCACGCACGCACACACACACACACACACACACACACACACACACACACACACACACACACACACACACACACACGTTTTACATCCCTGCTCTCAAACGTCTTAAACCCGTCTGTCACACAATATCATGTGTTGTAACATGTCATTTAAGAACAATATAGGTACATATAGCACTAACGTCATGTACTGCAGTATATCACCCGTGTATAAACATATATTACTGCAGTATATCACCTGTGTATAAACATCATGTACTGCAGTATATCACCTGTGTATAAACATCATGTACTGCAGTCAATCACCCATGTATAAACATTATGTACTGCAGTATATCACCCGGTTATAACAGTATGTACTGCAGTATATCACCCATGTATAAACATATATTACTGCAGTATATCACCCATACATAAACATATATTACTGCAGTATATCACCCATGTATAACATTATGTACTGCAGTATATCACCCATGTATAAACATATATTACTGCAGTATATCACCCGTGTATAAACATTATGTACTACAGTATATCACCCATGTATAAACATAATGTACTGCAGTATATCACCCATGCATAAACATATATTACTGCAGTATATCACCCATGTATAAACATCATGTACTGCAGTATATCACCCATGTATAAACATCATGTACTGCAGTATATCACCCATGTATAAACATATATTACTGCAGTATATCATCTGTGTATAAACATATTGTACTGCAGTATATCACTCGTGTATAAACATCATGTACTGCAGTATATCACCCATGTATAAACATCATGTACTGCAGTATATCACCCATGTATAAACATCATGTACTGCAGTATATCACCCATGTATAAACATAATGTACAGCAGTATATCACCTGTGTATAAACATCATGTACAGCATTATATCACCTGTGTATAAACATAATGTACTGCAGTATATCACCTGTGTATAAACATAATGTACTGCAGTATATCACTTGTGTATAAACATCATGTACTGCAGTATATCACCCATGTATAAACATCATGTACAGCATCATATCACCTGTGTATAAACATCATGTACAGCAGTATATCACCTGTGTATAAACATCATGTACTGCAGTACATCACCTGTGTATAAACATAATGTACTGCAGTATTTACATCCATGAGACATCTACCTCTGGATACATCCACTAGACATCTACCTCGGGAGACATCCAGGACACATCTACCTCAGAAGACATCCAGGACACATCTACCTCAGGATACATCCAATATACATCTACCTCAGGAGACATCCAGGACACATCTACCTCAGGAGACATCCAGGACACATCTACCTCAGGAGACATCCAGGACACATCTACCTCGGGAGACATCCAGGACACATCTACCTCGGGAGACATCCAGGACACATCTACCTTGGGAGACATCCAGGACACATCTACCTCGGGATAGATCTCGGACACATCTACCTCAGGATACATCCAGGACACATCTACCTCGGGATACATCTACCTCAGGATACAACCAGGACACATCTACCTCAGGACACATCTACCTCAGGATACATCTACCTCAGGAGACATCCAGGACACATCTACCTCAGGATATATCCAGGACACATCTACCTCAGGAGACATCCAGGACACATCTACCTCAGGATACATCCAGGACACATCTACCTCAGGATACATCCAGGACACATCTACCTCAGGATACATCTACCTCAGGATACATCCAGGACACATCTACCTCAGGAGACATCCAGGAAACATCTACCTCAAGATACATCCAATATACATCTACCTAGGGAGACATCCAGGAGACATCTAACTCAGGATGCATCCAGGAGACATCTACCTCAGGATACATCCAGGAGACATCTACCTCGGGAGACATCCAGGACACATCAACCTCAGGAGACATCCAGGACACATCTACCTCGGGAGACATCCAGGAGACATCTACCTCGGGATACATCTCGGACACATCTACCTCAGGATACATCCAGGACACATCTACCTCGGGATACATCTCGGACACATCTACCTCAGGATACATCCAGGACACATCTTCCTCGGGATACATCTCGGACACATCTACCTCAGGATACATCCAGGACACATCTACCTCGGGATACATCTACCTCAGGATACATCCAGGACACATCTACCTCGGGATACATCCAGGACACATCTACCTCAGGATACATCTACCTCAGGATACATCCAGGACACATCTACCTCGGGATACATCTACCTCAGGATACATCTCGGATACATCTACCTCAGGATACATCCAGGACACATCTACCTCAGGATACATCTACCTCAGGATACATCCAGGACACATCTACCTCGGGATACATCCAGGACACATCTACCTCAGGATACATCTCGGATACATCTACCTCAGGATACATCCAGAACACATCTACCTCAGGATACATCTACCTCAGGATACATCCAGGACACATCTACCTCAGGACACATAACCTCAGGATACATCCAGGACACATCTACCTCAGGAGACATCCAGGACACATCTACCTTGGGAGACATCCAGGACACATCTACCTCGGGATACATCTACCTCAGGATACATCCAGGAGACATCTACCTCAGGATACATCCAAGATACATCTACCTCAGGAGACATCCAGGACACATCTACCTCGGGAGAGTCTTCTCACAAATACGTCTGTAGCATCCGAACGGTTTGGCCGACACATTAATATGACCCCTCTATGGAAAGGTGAGACTCTCATGGACAAGTCGGTTGTCATGCTCAAGCCTCACAAGACTAGTCTGAAAAATGAATAGATGGAAGTAGTTTGGTAACTATAAAAAAAAAGTGGTTAAATATGGGTCAAATATCACCCATGTATCACCCAGTATATCACCCATGTATAAACATCATGTACTGCAGTATATCACCCATGTATAAACATATATTACTGCAGTATATCATCTGTGTATAAACATATTGTACTGCAGTATATCACCCATGTATAAACATCATGTACTGCAGTAGATCACCCATGTATAAACATCATGTACTGCAGTATATCACCCATGTATAAACATCATGTACTGCAGTATATCACCCATGTATAAACATAATGTACAGCAGTATATCACCTGTGTATAAACATCATGTACAGCATTATATCACCTGTGTATAAACATCATGTACTGCAGTATATCACCTGTGTATAAACATAATGTACTGCAGTATATCACTCATGTATAAACATCATGTACTGCAGTATATCACCCATGTATAAACATCATGTACTGCAGTATATCACCCATGTATAAACATCATGTACTGCAGTATATCACCCATGTATAAACATAATGTACAGCAGTATATCACCTGTGTATAAACATCATGTACAGCATTATATCACCTGTGTATAAACATCATGTACTGCAGTATATCACCTGTGTATAAACATAATGTACTGCATTATATCACTCGTGTATAAACATCATGTACTGCAGTATATCACCCATGTATAAACATCATGTACAGCAGTATATCACCTGTGTATAAACATAATGTACAGCAGTATATCACCTGTGTATAAACATCATGTACTGCAGTACATCACCTGTGTATAAACATAATGTACTGCAGTATTTCACCTGTGTATAAACATCATGTACAGCAGTATATCACCTGTGTATAAACATCATGTACTGCAGTATTTCACCTGTGTATAAACATCATGTACTGCAGGACATCACCCGTGTATAAACATCATGTACAGTTCCTGTTGGACCCTGGGAAGTAGCAGGTTGTACAGTATGAACCACTGAACCCCTCCACAGTAAGACATCACAGAGCTGTTTGTGTTTGTGTGTGTGTGTGTGTGTGCAGTAAGGCATCACAGAGCCTACCTAGAGGGTGAGCACTGCATGGCTGACCTCAGTATATGGTCTCTCTGCAACGTTCTGAGAGGATCTCTGATGGAGTCTAACCTAGTGGACTGAAAGAAGACATCTCGGAGACATTTAACTCAGGATACATCCAGGAGACATTTACCTCAGGATACATCCAAGATACATCTACCTCGGGAGACAACCAGGACACATCTACCTCAGGAGACATCCAGGAGACATCTAACTCAGGATACATCCAGGAGACATTTACCTCAGGATACATCCAGGAGACATCTACCTCGGGAGACAACCAGGACACATCTACCTCGGGAGACATCTAGGACACATCTACCTCAGGAGACATCCAGGAAACATCTACCTCAAGATACATCCAGGAGACATTTACCTCAGGATACATCTACCTCAGGAGACATCCAGGACACATCTACCTCAGGATACATCCACTATACATCTACCTCAGGAGACATCCAGGACACATCTACCTCAGGATACATCCAGGACACATCTACCTCGGGATACATCTCGGACACATCTACCTCAGGATACATCCAGGACACATCTACCTCGGGATACATCTCGGACACATCTACCTCAGGATACATCCAGGACACATCTACCTCGGGATACATCTCGGACACATCTACCTCAGGATACATCCAGGACACATCTACCTCGGGATACATCTACCTCAGGATACATCCAGGACACATCTACCTCGGGATACATCCAGGACACATCTACCTCAGGATACATCTACCTCAGGATACATCCAGGACACATCTACCTCGGGATACATCTACCTCAGGATACATCTCGGATACATCTATCTCAGGATACATCCAGGACACATCTACCTCAGGATACATCTACCTCAGGATACATCCAGGACACATCTACCTCGGGATATATCCAGGACACATCTACCTCAGGATACATCTCGGATACATCTACCTCAGGATACATCCAGGACACATCTACCTCAGGATACATCTACCTCAGGATACATCCAGGACACATCTACCTCAGGACACATCTACCTCAGGATACATCCAGGACACATCTACCTCAGGAGACATCCAGGACACATCTACCTTGGGAGACATCCAGGACACATCTACCTCAGGATACATCTACCTCAGGATACATCTACCTCAGGATACATCTACCTCAGGATACATCTACCTCAGGATACATCTACCTCAGGATACATCTACCTCAGGATACATCTACCTCAGGATACATCCAGGAGACATCTACCTCAGGATACATCCAGGAGACATCTACCTCAGGATACATCCAAGATACATCTACCTCAGGAGACATCCAGGACACATCTACCTCGGGAGAGTCTTCTCACAAATACGTCTGTAGCATCCGAACGGTTTGGCCGACACATTAATATGACCCCTCTATGGAAAGGTGAGACTCTCATGGACAAGTCGGTTGTCATGCTCAAGCCTCACAAGACTAGTCTGAAAAATGAATAGATGGAAGTAGTTTGGTAACTATAAAAAAAAAGTGGTTAAATATGGGTCAAAAAAATATACATAATTTCCTTATTTTTCCTATATATCTCAGATGTAGGACAGACCCTTTAAAACAAACTTTTTATTGCATTTCATTTTTGATTGTCTGTTTTCCAAGTACGAATCTGTTATTTATTACATTCTATGGGCTAATAGCAGTAAGGTCAAATTCAATATTTCATTAAATAATTGTTTAATATTCATATTCATCTCTAGCACCACTCCAACATCAACATATGTAAAAATGTCACGCTTCCTATGTTTTGTAGTATAAAGGATAGAGGAAGATGTGTTTCCAATGACGTCATCAGCGTGCGCCGCGATTTTAACCAATTGTCAGGAGGCATTGCCCACTAATTGGTCGATGACGTCATTGTAAACACTTCTCTTCCTCTATCTGTTTTACCTACAAAACATAGGAACACACCATTTTCACACCTGTTGATGTTGGAGTGATGCTGGAGACGATGAACATGAAATGTCCCTTTAAGGATTAAGTGTTGTAATAGGATATTATGGGCTTTTTAATAAGGGCCTGCATCCCAAATAGCACCCTATACCCTATGTAGTGCACCATTGTATTTTTTTTATACCAGGGCTATGGACAAAAGTAGTGCACTAGGAAAAAATAGGGATCCATTTTAGGACGGAGCCTAGTACCTAGTATGTGGGGAGCAACAGTCTGATTCTATGACGTATTCCATTTAATGTAATCTTGGTCAGGAAAAGGCTGTTATTGTTTAACCAGCATGACCCCATTATTATTAGACCCGTTTCATGCCTGTAGGCCTAAGTAAGTTAGTAAGAGAGCTGTTCGGCAGCGTTCTACACTACACACTACAGACAGCAGAACAAAAAGGGTTATATGGGGTTAAGTGGTTTCTTGGAGGCTACTCTGAGGTGGGTTAGAGTTTGTCTGTTTTCGTTTGCTGCTCGAGTGATATTTGGGCACAAGTGCTCTCTTAGGATTGGGCACACTGCTGAACACTCTTGTTAGTTCCAGTGAGTTGTTTCTTCCTGCTTGGATTCAGGAAACAGGCCGTGCAATCCAGATGACCATCCAACCAACAGGTTCTCCTCTCCGAGTCTCCGATAGTGAAGGAGAGAGTGCTAGATGGAGCTTAACCAAGGACGAAGAGAGAGAACAGTTTTATTCCAGGACATTTAGTTACAGGTACACAGTGTTTGAGTGTTTCTCCTCCAAAGTGTTGCTCTATTTGACTACATAATGCACCTGCTCTGAGGGAAATGATTCCATGAAAAACCTGTTTCACAGCAATTGTGTAACATGTAGTGTTTCTCCTCTCCTTTTTTAAATGAATGCATAACGTCACTTTTTTTCTCATCTTTTATTCATTGAGTGTAAATGTTTTCTTCTGTTGCCGTGCAGAAGTTTTACCTGAAACGTCTGGGAGCACGACGATTACTCTGGTGGCAACTATCGCCTTCTCAACCACACTGGCAGCTTCCATCTCCACGCCTGCCTCTGACAGAGTGAAGCACAACAAGACAAAGTATTATCATGTTTCATTAGTGCCTGGATGGATTCATGTTTGTTAGTAGACTGTGATGCCAGGTTGCTTTTTTGGAATAGCTGTGTATTGTAGAATGGCTGAATGTTCTGGAATCACAGGCTGTTCAAGAATGTCTGGCTGTTTGTAGAATGTCGGAATGTTCTAGAATGTCTGGATGTTGTAGAATATCTGGGTGTTCTAGAATGTCTGGGTGTTTTGAATGTCGGGATGATCTAGAATGTTTGGGTGTTCAAGAATGTCTTGATGTTCTAGAATGTCTGGATGTTCTAGAATGTCTGGGTGTTCTAGAATGTCTGTGTGTTGTAGAATGCCTGGATGTTCTAGAATGTTTGGGTGTTCTAGAATGTATGGGTCATCTAAAATGTCTTTGTTCTAGAATATCTGGGTAATCTAGAATGCCTGGGTGTTCTGTCTAGAATGTCTGAGTCTTTTAGAATGTATGGGTGTTCTATCTAGAATATCTGGGTGTTCTATCTAGAATGTCTGGTTGTTCTATCTAAAATGTCTGAGTGTTCTATCTAGAATATCTGGGTGTTCTATCTAGAATGTCTGGTTGTTCTATCTAGAATGTCTGGGTGTTCTTTGTAGAATGTCTGGGTGTTCTATCTAGAATGTCTGGGTGTTCTATCTAGAATATCTGGGTGTTCTATCTAGAATGTCTGGGTGTTCTTTATAGAATATCTGAATCTTCTAGAATGTCTGGATATTCTGGAACGGCACAATTTTGTAACAAATGAATTTAATACAATAGTTAGTTGTTCAGTTTGTTCAGTTAAAATAAATACATGAACTTCTAATGGCGGACTAGACCATGATGTTGAGCGAGAGTTATCTTCAAACCCCCCAAAATTCTGTTGTTGTAACGATGATGTAATTATATTAGATAATAGCCTTCAGAAAGACTTTTAAGTTAAACCAAGAGTCACTTAACTGAAACAGCAGTTAATAACAAGCTGTTGTGAATATTTGTTTCTTTGCCATGTTTCTGATTGGGGTCAATAATTTGCTCGTTTAAACATTTCTAAAACCTTTCATCAGGCAGATGCTTTAGACGATTTTACTTAATTAATGAATGAATCCTGCCAACTATAGAACTGTCAACCAATGAACCGCCACTAATTAGATGCTGATTAAAACAGTTTGGACAGAGTCATGCCTGTAGAAACAGTAGATACTGTATATGCAGCATCCATCCCATGGGCCTCCAAACTTCAGTGTGCGTGTGTGTGTGTGCGTGTGTGTTTGTGTGTGTGTGTGTGTGTGTGTGTGTGTGTGTGTGTGTGTGTGTGTGTGTGTGTGTGTGTGTGTGTGTGTGTGTGTGTGAGTGCGTGCGTACGTGTTATGTATGTGTGTGTGTGTGTGTGGACCTCTAAACGTTAGTTTCTCAGCCAGTCCAGTCCAGTCACCCTCAGAGAGACTCCATTATGTTCTCAGCAGAGTATTGATCCTGTGTGAAGCGTACTGTATCAATACACAACCAGGACATCAGGATGATCTGGAGAGAAATGTCCTCACGGGCCCTTTAAACAGGTCAAAGGATGCATCTTGGTCCCAATTGGCACCCTATTCCCTATGTAGTGCTCTCATTTTAACCAGGGCTCATAGGGTTCTGGTTCAAAGTAGTGCGCTACGTAGGTAATAGGATGCTGCTTGGGACACAACCATACAGTAGCAACGCTACAGCAAACCGCAACCACACAGGACTGACTTAGTCAATGATCTCTGACAGTTATGCAGATGAGGTAGGTGTTGACGATGTAGCTGACCTATCACAGGATGCAGTGGTTCAGAGTCAGGAGGAGGGAGAGGTAGAGGAGGGAGAGGTAGAGGAGGAGAGGTAGAGGAGGAGAGGGGAGAGGGGGAGAGGTAGAGGGGAGAGGAGAGGGGAGAGGTAGAGGAGGAGAGGATGAGAGGTAGAGGAGGAGAGGGGAGAGGTGGAGGAGAGGGGAGAGGTAGAGGAGAGGGGAGAGGTAGAGGAGAGGGGAGAGGAGGAGAGGTAGAGGGGAGAGGTAGAGGAGGAGAGGGGAGAGGGGGAGAGGGGGAGAGGGGAGAGGTAGAGGAGGAGAGGGGAGAGGTAGAGGTGGAGAGGGGAGAGGGGAGAGGAGGAGAGGGTAGAGGAGGAGAGGTAGAGGGGAGAGGAGGAGAGGGGAGAGGTAGAGGAGGAGAGGGGAGAGGTGGAGGAGAGGGGAGAGGTAGAGGTAGAGGAGAGGGGAGAGAGAGGGGAGAGGAGGAGAGGTAGAGGGGAGAGGTAGAGGAGGAGAGGGGGAGAGGAGGAGAGGGGAGAGGTAGAGGAGGAGAGGGGAGAGGTAGAGGTGGAGAGGGGAGAGGGGAGAGGAGGAGAGGTAGAGGAGGAGAGGTAGAGGAGGAGAGGGGAGAGGTAGAGGAGAGGTAGCGGAGGAGATGGGACAGGTAGAGGAGGAGAGGGGAGAGGTAGAGGAGAGGTAGGGGAGAGGTAGAGGAGAGGGGTGTTCTACTTACTTACTTTAGTGTCCTACTGAAAGGTGAATTTGTCTCCCAGTGTCTTTTGGAAAGCATACTGGATGGAACAGGTTTTCCTCTAGGATTTTGCCTGTGCTTAGCTCCAATCCGTTTCTGTTTTGTCCTGAAAAACGCCCCAGTACTTAACGATTACAAGCACACCCATAACATGATGCAGCCACCACTATGCTTGAAAATATGAGTGGTACTCTCAGTAATGTGTTGTGTTGGATTTTCCCCAAACATAACACTTTGTATTCAGGACAAAAAGTGAATTGCTTTGGATTTTGTTTTGCAGTGTTACTTTAGTGCCTTTTTGCAAACAGGATGCATGTTTTGGAATATTTGTATTCTGTACAGGCTTCCTCCTTTTCACTCTGTCATTAAGGTTAGTATTGTGGAGTAACTACAATGTTGTTGATCCATCCTCAGTTTTCTCCTATCACAGCCATTAAACTCTGTAACTGTTTTAAAGTCACCATTGACCGCATGGTGAAATCCCTGAGCGGTTTCCTTCCTCTCCGGTAACTGAGTTAGGATGGACGCCTGTATGTTTGTAGTGACTGGGTGTATTGATACACCATCCAAAGTGTAATTAATAACTTCACCATGCTCAAAGGGATGTTCAATGTCTACTTTAAAAAAGATGTATCATCTTTTGCGAGGTATTGGAAAACCTTCCTGGTCTTTGTTGTTGAATCTGTTTGAAAATGTGAAGGGGGTGTGAGTACCTCCTGAAACCACAGTGTATAATATATATATATATATATATATGTATATATATATATATATATATATATATATATATATACAGTGCCTTGCGAAAGTATTCGGCCCCCTTGAACTTTGCGACCTTTTGCCACATTTCAGGCTTCAAACATAAAGATATAAAACTGTATTTTTTTGTGAAGAATCAACAACAAGTGGGACACAATCATGAAGTGGAACGACATTTATTGGATATTTCAAACTTTTTTAACAAATCAAAAACTGAAAAATTGGGCGTGCAAAATTATTCAGCCCCTTTACTTTCAGTGCAGCAAACTCTCTCCAGAAGTTCAGTGAGGATCTCTGAATGATCCAATGTTGACCTAAATGACTAATGATGATAAATACAATCCACCTGTGTGTAATCAAGTCTCCGTATAAATGCACCTGCACTGTGATAGTCTCAGAGGTCCGTTAAAAGCGCAGAGAGCATCATGAAGAACAAGGAACACACCAGGCAGGTCCGAGATACAGTTGTGAAGAAGTTGAAAGCCGGATTTGGATACCAAAATATTTCCCAAGCTTTAAACATCCCAAGGAGCACTGTGCAAGCGATAATATTGAAATGGAAGGAGTATCAGACCACTGCAAATCTACCAAGACCTGGCCGTCCCTCTAAACTTTCAGTTCATACAAGGAGAAGACTGATCAGAGATGCAGCCAAGAGGCCCATGATCACTCTGGATGAACTGCAGAGATCTACAGCTGAGGTGGGAGACTCTGTCCATAGGACAACAATCAGTCGTATATTGCACAAATCTGGCCTTTATGGAAGAGTGGCAAGAAGAAAGCCATTTCTTAACGATATCCATAAAAAGTGTTGTTTAAAGTTTGCCACAAGCCACCTGGGAGACACACCAAACATGTGGAAGAATGTGCTCTGGTCAGATGAAACCAAAATTTAACTTTTTGGCAACAATGCAAAACGTTATGTTTGGCGTAAAAGCAACACAGCTGAACACACCATCCCCACTGTCAAACATGGTGGGGGCAGCATCATGGTTTGGGCCTGCTTTTCTTCAGCAGGGACAGGGAAGATGGTTAAAATTGATGGGAAGATGGATGGAGCCAAATACAGGACCATTCTGGAAGAAAACCTGATGGAGTCTGCAAAAGACCTGAGACTGGGACGGAGATGTGTCTTCCAACAAGACATTGATCCAAAACATAAACCAAAATCTACAATGGAATGGTTCAAAAATAAACATATCCAGGTGTTAGAATGGCCAAGTCAAAGTCCAGACCTGAATCCAATCGAGAATCTGTGGAAAGAACTGAAAACTGCTGTTCACAAATGCTCTCCATCCAACCTCACTGAGCTCGAGCTGTTTTGCAAAGAGGAATGGGAAAAAATGTCAGTCTCTCGATGTGCAAAACTGATAGAGACATACCCCAAGCGACTTACAGCTGTAATCGCAGCAAAAGGTGGCGCTACAAAGTATTAACTTAAGGGGGCTGAATAATTTTGCACGCCCAATTTTTCCGTTTTTGATTTGTTAAAAAAGTTTGAAATATCCAATAAATGTCGTTCCACTTCATGATTGTGTCCCACTTGTTGTTGATTCTTCACAAAAAAATACAGTTTTATATCTTTATGTTTGAAGCCTGAAATGTGGCAAAAGGTCGCAAAGTTCAAGGGGGCCGAATACTTTCGCAAGGCACTGTATATATATATAAAGTGAGGGAAAAAAGTATTTGATCCCCTGCTGATTTTGTACGTTTGCCCACTGACAAAGAAATGACCAGTCTATAATTTTAATGGGTTTATTTGAACAGTGAGAGACAGAATAACAACAACATAATCCAGGAAAACACATGTCAAAAATGTTGTCAATTAATTTGCATTTTAATGAGGGAAATAATTATTTGACCCCCTCTCAATCAGAAAGATTTCTGGCTCCCAGGTGTCTTTTATACAGGTAACGAGCTGAAATTAGGAGCACACTCTTAAAGGGAGTGCTCCTTTTCTCAGTTTGTTACCTGTATAAAAGACACCTGTCCACAGAAGCAATCAATCAATCAGATTCCAAACTCTCCACCATGGCCAAGACCAAAGAGCTCCCCAAGGATGTCAGGGACAAGATTGTAGACCTACACAAGGCTGGAATGGTCTACGAGACCATCGCCAAGCAGCTTGGTGAGGTGACAACAGTTGGTGAGATTATTTGCAAATGGAAGAAACACAAAATAACTGTCAATCTCCCTCGGCCTGGGGCTCCATGCAAGATCTCTCCTCGTGGAGTTGCAATGATCATGATTACGGTGAGGAATCAGCCCAGAACTACACAGGAGGATCTTGTCAATAATCTCAAGGCAGCTGGGGCCATAGTCACCAAGAAATCAATTGGTAACACACTATGCCGTGAAGAACTGAAACCCTGCAGCGCCCGCAAGGTCCCCCTGCTCAAGAAAGCACATATACATGCCCGTCTGAAGTTTGCCAATGAACATCTGAATGATTCAGAGGACAACTGGGTGAAAGTGTTGCGGTCAGATGAGACCAAAATGGAGCTCTTTGGCATCAACTCAACTCGCCGTGTTTGGAGAAGGAGGAATGCTGCCTATGACCCCAAGAACACCATCCCCACCGTCAAACATGGAGGTGGAAACATTATGCTTTGGGGGTGTTTTTCTGCTAAGGGGACAGGACAACTTCACTGCATCAAAGGGACGATGGACAGGGCCATGTACCGTCAAATCTTAGGTGAGAACCTCCTTCCCTCAGCCAGGGCATTGAAAATGGGTCGTGGATGGGTATTCCAGCATGACAATGACCCAAAACACACGGCCAAGGCAACAAAGGAGTGGCTCAAGAAGAAGCACATTAAGGTCCTGGAGTCGCCTAGCCAGTCTCCAGACCGTAATCCCATAGAAGGTTTGAGTTGCCAAACGTCAGCCTCAAAACCTGAATGACTTGGAGAAGATCTGCAAAGAGGAGTGGGACAAAATCCCTCCTGAGACGTGTGCAAACCTGATGACCAACTACAAGAAACGTCTGACCTCTGTGATTGCCAACAAGGGTTTTGCCACCAAGTACTAAGTCATGTTTTACAGAGGGGTCAAATACTTATTCCCCTCATTAAAATGCAAATCAATTGATAACATTTTAGACATGCCTTTTTCTGGATTTTTTGTTGTTGTTTTTCTGTCTTTCTGTCACGCCCTGACCATAGTTATCTTTGTTTTCTTTATTATTTTGGTTAGGTCAGGGTGTGACGAGGGTGGTGTGTTGTGTTTTCCTGTCTAGGGTTTTTGTCCTGTCTAGAATTATTGTATGTTAATGGAGTTGTTCACTAGTCTAGGTGTTTTGTATGTCTATGGTTGCCTAGATTGGTTCCCAATCAGAGGCAACTGTTTATCGTTGTCTCTGTGTCACGGTCGTCCTCCTCTTCATCTGAAGAGGAGAGGCGAGAAGGATCAGAGGACCAATATGCGGCGTGGTAAGTGTCCATGGTAAAATCTTTAATAAAGAAAGACTGAACACTATACAAACGAGTAACAAAAACAATAAACCAAATTCGACCGTGAAGCTACAAAATGACACCTGTGCTGACACAAGCCACTAACATAGACAATCACCCACAAACAAACAGTGCAACCCAGGCTACCTAAGTATGATTCTCAATCAGAGACAACTAATGACACCTGCCTCTGATTGAGAACCATACTAGGCCGAAACATAAAAATACCCCAAAACATAGAAAAACAAACATAGACTGCCCACCCAAATCACGCCCTGACCAAACTAAATAAATACAAAAACAAAGGAAATAAAGGTCAGAACGTGACACTCTGATTGGGAACCATATTCAGGCAGCCATATTCCTTGGGTAATTCGTGGGGGATTGTCTATGTATTAGTTGCCTGTGTCTGCATTTTTTTCTATAAAAGCTTCACGGTCGGTTTTTTGTTTGTTTTTTGTATAGTTCGTTCAGTGTTCTTCCTTCATTAAAGAAGATGCGTTCAAATCACGCTGCGCCTCATCGCTATAACGAACGTGACACTCTCACTATTCAAATAAACCCATTAAAATTACAGACGGATCATGTCTTTGTCAGTGGGCAAACGTACAAAATCAGCAGGGGATCAAATACTATTTTCTCTCACTGTATGTGAGGGGAAAACTCACACCACCTTCACTGAAATACTTTTTTCTCTCATATTATATCATATCATTTAGGAGGGGAGGGGTGGAAAAGAAGGGGGGGCAGGGGGGGAGACAAGTGAGGTGATGTATATTTAAAGTGAAGGTGGTGTGAGTTTATCAGTACAGCCTGGGTGTTTATATTGAGAGGAGGAGGTGAGGAGGAGGAGGGAGAGGAGAGGTGCTGGTCGGTGGGGTGAGGTGGTGTGAGTTTATCCGTACAGCCTGGGTGTTTATATTGAGAGGAGGAGGGAGAGGTAGAGGAGGAGAGGGGAAAGATACAGGCCGGTGAGGTGGTGTGAGTTTTCAGTACAGCCTGGCTGTTTATATTGTGAGGAGAAGGTGAGGAGGAGGGAGAGGTACAGGGTAGAGGGAGGTAGAGGGAGGTAGAGGAGGTAGAGGGAGGGAGAGGTAGAGGTGCTGGTCGGTGAGGTGAGGTGGTGTTTATTTAAAGTGAACCTATAGGATAGGTAGTAGTGGTGGTAGCAGCTGGCCTCTTGCCACATTTCAAATCGACCTCCAACTCTAGGAGAAGGTCACGGGCTGAGCTGCAGCTGAGCAGCAGAGAAGGTGTTTAAAACAATCTCCACAATTTGTTGGACTGAGGCTTGTGCTGAGGCTGTGTGTCAAACACCACCCTATTCCCTTTTCAATGACCTACTTTTAACCAGGGCCCATGAGGCTCTGGTCACGAGTGGTGCACTATATAGGGAATAGGGTGCCACTTGGGACTGGCCTTGATAATCTCCCAGGCTTTAATGGATGACAGATCTGTTTACCAAGTGGGTTCACCTCTCATTGGCCAATAGATTTTCCTCCTAACATAATAATACAACTGGAATTGGTTTTTTGATCAATGACATCACTGGTTGTATTTAATAAGCAGGACAACCTTGAGTCTGGAGATGCAGGCAACGTGTGTGTGTGAGGAGGCTGGTGAGAGGAGCTCTAGGAGGGAAGGGCTTGTTGTAATGTCTGGAATGGAATCTATGGATCGGTATCATGACACAGCTAACGTATGGAAACCACACGTTTGACTCCGTTCCATTTATTCCATTTCAGCCATTACAACGAGCCTTTCCCTCCTATAGCGCCTCACACCAGCCTCTTGTGAATGAGAGAGAGCACCCTTACATCTACCTGGGACCGTGTTACAGTGTAGTAGTAGTCAAACCCAGGGATGATACATGGAAACAGCTGGATGCAGCAGGAATGGAGTTGAACAGAGTTCTAGAGTTATATCTGCAGAGAGACTGTGTTCCGTGGACTGTAGTTGAACAGAGTTCTAGAGTTATATCTGCAGAGAGACTGTGTTCCGTGGACTGTAGTTGAACAGAGTTATAGAGTTATATCTGCAGAGAGACTGTGTTCCGTGGACTGTAGTTGAACAGAGTTCTAGAGTTATATTTGCAGAGAGACTGTGTTCCGTGGACTGTAGTTGAACAGAGTTACATCTGCAGAGAGACTGTGTTCCATGGACTGTAGTTGAACAGAGTTATAGAGTTATATCTGCAGAGAGACTGTGTTCCGTGGACTGTAGTTGAACAGAGTTATATCTGCAGAATGACTGTGTTCCGTGGACTGTAGTTGAACAGAGTTCTAGAGTTATATCTGCAGAGAGACTGTGTTCCGTGGACTGTAGTTGAACAGAGTTATAGAGTTATATCTGCAGAGAGACTGTGTTCCATGGACTGTAGTTGAACAGTTATAGAGTTACAGTGCCTTGCGAAAGTATTCGGCCCCCTTGAACTTTGCGACCTTTTGCCACATTTCAGGCTTCAAACATAAAGATATAAAACTGTATTTTTTTGTGAAGAATCAACAACAAGTGGGACACAATCATGAAGTGGAACGACATTTATTGGATATTTCAAACTTTTTTAACAAATCAAAAACTGAAAAATTGGGCGTGCAAAATTATTCAGCCCCCTTAAGTTAATACTTTATAGCGCCACCTTTTGCTGTGATTACAGCTGTAAGTCGCTTGGGGTATGTCTCTATCAGTTTTGCACATCGAGAGACTGACATTTTTTCCCATTCCTCCTTGCAAAACAGCTCGAGCTCAGTGAGGTTGGATGGAGAGCATTTGTGAACAGCAGTTTTCAGTTCTTTCCACAGATTCTCGATTGGATTCAGGTCTGGACTTTGACTTGGCCATTCTAACACCTGGATATGTTTTTTTTTGAACCATTCCATTGTAGATTTTGCTTTATGTTTTGGATCATTGTCTTGTTGGAAGACAAATCTCCGTCCCAGTCTCAGGTCTTTTGCAGACTCCATCAGGTTTTCTTCCAGAATGGTCCTGTATTTGGCTCCATCCATCTTCCCATCAATTTTAACCATCTTCCCTGTCCCTGCTGAAGAAAAGCAGGCCCAAACCATGATGCTGCCACCACCATGTTTGACAGTGGGGATGGTGTGTTCAGCTGTGTTGCTTTTACGCCAAACATAACGTTTTGTATTGTTGCAAAAAAGTTCAATTTTGGTTTCATCTGACCAGAGCACCTTCTTCCACATGTTTGGTGTGTCTCCCAGGTGGCTTGTGGCAAACTTTAAACTACACTTTTTATGGATATCTTTAAGAAATGGCTTTCTTCTTGCCACTCTTCCATAAAGGCCAGATTTGTGCAATATACGACTGATTGTTGTCCTATGGACAGAGTCTGCCACCTCAGCTGTAGATCTCTGCAGTTCATCCAGAGTGATCATGGGCCTCTTGGCTGCATCTCTGATCATTCTTCTCCTTGTATGAGCTGAAAGTTTAGAGGGACGGCCAGGTCTTGGTAGATTTGCAGTGGTCTGATACTCCTTCCATTTCAATATTATCGCTTGCACAGTGCTCCTTGGGATGTTTAAAGCTTGGGAAATATTTTTGTATCCAAATCCGGCTTTAAACTTCTTCACAACAGTATCTCGGACCTGCCTGGTGTGTTCCTTGTTCTTCATGATGCTCTCTGCGCTTTTAACGGACCTCTGAGACTATCACAGTGCAGGTGCATTTATACGGAGACTTGATTACACACAGGTGGATTGTATTTATCATCATTAGTCAATTAGGTCAACATTGGATCATTCAGAGATCCTCACTGAACTTCTGGAGAGAGTTTGCTGCACTGAAAGTAAAGGGGCTGAATAATTTTGCACGCCCAATTTTTCAGTTTTTGATTTGTTAAAAAAGTTTGAAATATCCAATAAATGTCGTTCCACTTCATGATTGTGTCCCACTTGTTGTTGATTCTTCACAAAAAAATACAGTTTTATATCTTTATGTTTGAAGCCTGAAATGTGGCAAAAGGTCGCAAAGTTCAAGGGGGCCGAATACTTTCGCAAGGCACTGTATATCTGCAGAGAAACTGTATCTGCAGAGAGATTGTGTTCCATGGACTGTGAGAATCTCTGTAATCGTACCACAGCCTGGGAACAGGAAGAGAAGTGGCCAAGTCTATGACGAGTCTCAAATGACCCCCTATTCCCTATATAGTGCACTACTTTTGACCAGAGGTTTATGGGACGTAGGGTTCATTTGGGACGCAGGCTCCCGGGGGGGCAGGGAAGAGAAGAGGGACACTAGACTCAGTACTACAAATGATAGGAGGGTTATTGCTGTTGGTCCCTCTGGTCCGTTTTTGGGGGTGGTCACACACTCTCACACACACACACACACACACACACACACACACACACACACACACACACACACACACACACACACACACACACACACACACACTGGGGGTCAGTAATGGTTGAATAGATGGGAGTAGACAAGGCCTGGGACTCAACCAGCCTCAAAGCAACTCTCCGGCTTGCATCCCAAATTGTACCCTATTCCCTTCAAAGTGCACTACTTTTGACCAAGGCCTATAGGGATCCGGTCAAAAAGTAGTGCACTTTGCAGGGAATAGGGTGCCAATTGGGGATGCAGTATCTCCAGTCTGGATGTTGATATATCCAGTCTGGATGTTAGACTCAGATAAACACTGTGGTCACTGCTGTTAGGGCTGCTAATGTAGGGCGGCCCAAACCCCGAAGCCCCCGAAGTGACTTTTATCAAAACAGTTTATTGTCTTCTCAGGAATTCAGCCTCCTCTGCGTTGCTCTCCAACGCCAATTCTCTGGGGAGCAGAGTTTCTGCTGTGATGACTTCCTGTACGTCTGATATCTGATTGGTGGTTAACTTTACGGTAATGCTATTGGTCAACAACTCAGATGTAATAAAGGAGTGTCGGAGTCATCGTCCCGTTCTCTTTGTCCCTAACCTTTTCTCTCTCTGATCCTGTCTAGAATAATGCCCTGTAAAACGCACGTATACAGTATACGCACACCTAAATACACCTGCACATTAACACACATCAACACACTACCAGTATATTATAATATCAGCACATTATACTACATACTACCAGTACATTATACTACATACTACCAGTACATTATACTACATACTACCAGTACATTATACTACATACTACCAGTACATTATACTACATACTACCAGTACATTATACTACATACTACCAGTACATTATACTACATACTACCAGTACATTATACTACATACTACCAGTACATTATACTACATACTACCAGTACATTATACTACATACTACCAGTACATTATTCTACCAGTACATTATACTACATACTACCAGTACATTACACTACATACTACCAGTACATTATACTACCAGTACATTATACTACATACTACCAGTACATTACACTACATACTACCAGTACATTATACTACATACTACCAGTACATTA
>NW_027259451.1:0-31090 GCF_045791955.1 Oncorhynchus clarkii lewisi
GGCAGGCAGGCAGACAGAACGACAGGCAGGCAGGCAGACAGAACGACAGGCAGGCAGGCAGACAGAACGACAGGCAGGCAGGCAGACAGAACGACAGGCAGGCAGGCAGACAGAACGACAGGCAGGCAGACAGAACAACAGTCACTATTTTACCTGTGGTACTTGGATGTTGTCCGTGGGTCGTATGGTGGCCTCTTTGTTGCTGCGAGGGTCAAACTCAAACGCAGCCGTCAACACCATGGATAACCCTACACATGAAGAGTGAACAATACTAATATCAGTACCATTGACTAATTCGAGTTGTGCCACAAAATGCTAGAAAGTTAGCATTTTGGAAACAGCGGCCAGGCAACCTAAGCCAAAGCATGGGTTGCTGTCATACGTGGTCCATAGACGGATTACATGGCAAGGAAACAAAATGTGTCATTTCTATCAATTTGGGTGAAGTACCACTTTAAAACTGCGGTCAGGTTCGTTAACTCACGTTTCATGTTCATGTTGGGCGTCTTGTACATGAAGTGCATGAAGAGTTGTGTCGTGTTGATTAGAATCTGGTCGCCACTGTAACGTATAGACCGATACCACCACGTACCCTGAGGGGGAGAAGAGCAGAGACAAGGTTTGTAACTGATACCACCATGTACCCTGAGGAGGAGAAGAGCAGGGAGTTGAAGAAAGATTGAGGGAACTATAGAGGGAAGAGCAGAGACAAGGTTTGGGAGGTTTCCAGTAGTTCATACCGGTTCCGTCCCATTGGTTTAGTTGTTGGGAGGTACTCAGATTTTCATACGATTTCCGTTAAAATACAGTCAATCAACGAATCAGAGGTCATTGGTGCACAGTGATGTCATTACTTGTTGTCTTCAAAATCGGTTTCTTTCAGTCAATACGTCCCGTGAAATGGCCCATCATGTTTGGTTGTGTTACAAACAAACCAGTTGATTGCAGTGAAACCAAACATGACTGGAGAAGTCACGTTCTGTGTGGGTTATTTACCTGGAATGTGTCGTCGAAAATGGAATGAGACGGAATTCACGACACAAGCGGTTCACAAAATGTTGTTTCGTGTTAGGCTATAAAAACGGATTTTATCAAACAAAAGATCATATATTGTGTAACAATGAGCATTGGGATTGCAAACAGACGAAGATCGTCAAAGGCAAACGATTTATTTTAATGCAGTATGTGATTTTGTTACGCCTGTGCTGGTTGAAATAGTTGTTTTTTTATGGGGCTCTATGCTCAGATAATCACATCATATTCTTTCGCAGTAAATCCTTTTTTAAATCTGACAACGCAGTTGGATTAGCAAGATTCTAGGCTTTCGATACATGTGAGACACTTGTATTTTCATGAATGTTTAATATTACTATTTATGTAGCGATCACCGTATGTGACCGTATGGGATCGGTGCGCAGAGAGGTTAAGGAGAAGTTTATCTAAAGTTCCATGTATAATAGTTGTATCTTTATCAATGTTTATTACGAGTATTTCTGTAAATTGATGTGGCTCTCTGCAAAATCACCACATGCTTTAGAACTACTTAACAACGCATAATGTAAACTCAGATTTGTTTTATATAAATATGAACTTTATCAAACAAAACATACATGTATTGTGTAACATGAAGTCCTATGAGTGTCATCTGATGAAGATCATCAAAGGTTAGTGATTCATTTTATCTCTATTTCTGCTTTTTGTGACTCCTCTCTTTGGCTGGAAAAATGGCTGTGTGTTTCTGTGGCTTGGTGGTGACCTAACAATCGTTTGTGGTGCTTTCGCTGTAAATCCTCTTTGAAATCGGACACTGTGGCTGTTAAGGAAGAAAGGGTCTAATCCATCTGATACAGATGTTTTTTTGGGGTCAAGTTTAAGGAGCTCCTTTAGCACCAAGCTTTCTTTTTTGGGGAGATGCACAAAACAAGTTAGGCAGCAGGGATTTTGATCCACGAATGGGGGTTGAACATCTCTGCTGTAATCAAGAACCTTGGGCTGCGTTTCAAACTCAAAGTATACACCCCTCGGACCTGAAACCCCTCGGCCGTGACACCCCTCGGCCCTGACACCCCTCGGCCCTGACACCCCTCGGCCCTGACACCCCTCGGCCCTGACACCCCTCGGCCCTGACACCCCTCGGCCCTGACACCCCTCGGCCCTGACACCCCTCGGCCCTGACACCCCTCGGCCCTGACACCCCTCGGCCCTGACACCCCTCAGCCCTGACACCCCTCAGCCCTGACACCCCTCAGCCCTAACACCCCTCAGCCCTAACACCCCTCAGCCCTAACACCCCTCAGCCCTAACACCCCTCAGCCCTAACACCCCTCAGCCCTAACACCCCTCAGCCCTAACACCCCTCAGCCCTTGGATGATGTTTACATCGTCACATCCAAGTGTACCTTAAAATGTCCCTTGCCCAAGCGAGGGAGAGTGATGTTTGGAGAGGCAACGTCCTTGGTGGAAATCTGAAGTTGAGATTAAAAACAACCAACCTAAAGCTATTAATGTAACTAGTAAGCTAACGTATCTAGCCACCACTCCTGTCAGGTAGCTAGCTACGGTATTAATGTACCTAGTAAGCTAACGTATCTAGCCACCACTCCTGTCAGGTAGCTAGCTACAGTATTAATGTAACTAGTAAGCTAACGTATCTAGCCACCACTCCTGTCAGGTAGCTAGCTACAGTATTAATGTAACTAGTAAGCTAACGTATCTAGCCACCACTCCTGTCAGGTAGCTAGCTACAGTATTAATGTAACTAGTAAGCTAAAGTATCTAGCCACCACTCCTGTCAGGTAGCTAGCTACAGTATTAATGTAACTAGTAAGCTAACGTATCTAGCCAGCACTCCTGTCAGGTAGCTAGCTACAGTTACCCATTACTGGCTAGCTAGTTTTATAATTTGGTCATTTATTCCAATACATTTCAGAATTGCAAAAAAATATGTTTATGAATCTAGCAACGTTTTATGTATGTATGTATGTATGTATACAGTATGTGTGTGTGTATGTATGTATGTATACAGTATGTATTATGATGTATATGTATGTATATGACTTAGAATACGTGGACAACTACAAATACTTAGGTGTCTGGTTAGACTGTAAACTCTCCTTCCAGACACATATCAAACATCTCCAATCCAAAGTTAAATCTAGAATTGGCTTCCTATTTCGCAACAAAGCATCCTTCACTCATGCTGCCAAACATACCCTTGTAAAACTGACCATCCTACCAATCCTCGACTTTGGCGATGTCATTTACAAAATAGCCTCCAATACCCTACTCAACAAATTGGATGCAGTCTATCACAGTGCAATCCGTTTTGTCACCAAAGCCCCATATACTACCCACCATTGCGACCTGTACGCTCTCGTTGGCTGGCCCTCGCTTCATACTCGTCGCCAAACCCACTGGCTCCATGTCATCTACAAGACCCTGCTAGGTAAAGTCCCCCCTTATCTCAGCTCGCTGGTCACCATTGCATCTCCCACCTGTAGCACACGCTCCAGCAGGTATATCTCTCTAGTCACCCCCAAAACCAATTCTTTCTTTGGCCGCCTCTCCTTCCAGTTCTCTGCAGCCAATGACTGGAACGAACTACAAAAATCTCTGAAACTGGAAACACTTATCTCCCTCACTAGCTTTAAGCACCAACTGTCAGAGCAGCTCACAGATTACTGCACCTGTACATAGCCCACCTATAATTTAGCCCAAACAACTACCTCTTTCCCTACTGTATTTAATTTATTTATTTATTTTGCTCCTTTGCACCCCATTATTTTTATTTCTACTTTGCACATTCTTCCACTGCAAATCTACCATTCCAGTGTTTTACTTGCTATATTGTATCTACTTTGCCACCATGGCCTTTTTGCCTTTACCTCCCTTATCTCACCTCATTTGCTCACATCGTATATAGACTTGTTTATACTGTATTATTGACTGTATGTTTGTTTTACTCCATGTGTAACTCTGTGTTGTTGTTTGTGTCGAACTGCTTTGCTTTATCTTGGCCAGGTCGCAATTGTAAATGAGAACTTGTTCTCAACTGGCCTACCTGGTTAAATAAAGGTGTTCTCAACTAGCCTACCTGGTTAAATACAGGTGTTCTCAACTAGCCTACCTGGTTAAATAAAGGTGTTCTCAACTGGCCTACCTGGTTAAATAAAGGTGTTCTCAACTAGCCTACCTGGTTAAATAAAGGTGTTCTCAACTAGCCTACCTGGTTAAATAGAGGTGTTCTCAACTAGCCTACCTGGTTAAATAAAGGTGAAATAAAAAATAAATAAAAAAATACAGTATGTATGTATGTATACAGTATGTATGTATGTATGTATACAGTATGTATGTATGTATACAGTATGTATGTATATATATATTTATTTAAGCCATTTATCTGATTTTAGCCAGCTAGCTTCATACTTTTTTCTGACCTGCAGAAAATGCAGCCTTGATTACATTTGCCACTTCACGGCCACCAGAGTTTGACATGTGACTACAGTTTGCATTGAATTGTGGGTCATATCAACCTCGCAAGTGACCAAAGACGTTCCCTCGCTTCCTCAAGCTAAATCGAGGGGTCCAACGTCAGCGAATTGGGACTTCCACTTAGGATGGCAAACAAACTACATCCGGTTTCGACTGGATTCCCCCCTCCCCCCAGAGGCAAAGTGGCTGGCGCACGGGCCGAGGGGGTAAAAAAAATATTGTGTTTGGACTGCAGCCCTGATCTTGGCATCTAGCCACTTAGCTAGCAAACCAGCTGCACAGCTGGAGATCCTTCGACACAGCTGGAGATCCTTCGACACAGCTGGAGATCCTTCGACACAGCTGGAGATCCTTCGACACAGCTGGAGATCCTTCGACACAGCTGGAGATCCTTCGACACAGCTGGAGATCCTTCGACACAGCTAATATTTATTATAGTTCTAAGCAGCGGCGTAGCACCCCCCCCCCCCTCCCCTCCCTCCCCCCCCCTCCCCACGAGACGGTATTGAAAATCATACCATCAGTATTTTGAAATATACCAGTATACCGGTGTATTGCCCAAGCAACTCAGTAGATCTGTTTGTGTTTCTATGGTAACAGAGGACTCTTACCACAACAACCGGCAGGATGACCATGAAGGCTAGACCATAAACCAGCAATACCTAGAGACATGAGAGACAGAGAGAGACAGAGAGAGAGAGAGAGAGACAGAGAGAGAGAGAGAGACAGAGACAGAGGCAGAGAGAGACAGAGAGAAAGAGAGAGAGAGAGAGACAGAGAGAGAGAGAGACAGAGACAGAGAGAGGCAGAGAGAGACAGAGAGAAAGAGAGAGAGTGCGAGAGACAGATCTGTTAACTCAGTAATGTATAAACAACAGGTGGATCAAACCTAACAGGAAGAATACATACCAGCATGGAGTTCTTGGAGTCTACGATCCACGCAGGCAGAGCGATGCCAAAACTAGTGGCTGGAGGGGGAGGAAGAGGAGGAGGAAGAGGAGAAAGGAAGAGACATGAAACATCAATGTTTTTTATGGAATGGAAATAGATCAGGGGTCTCAAACTACTCATTCGGTCTTCAACGAGGTCCAGAGGGGGGGGTGCACATTCGGTCTTCAACGAGGTCTGGAGGGGGGGGGGTGGCACATTCGGTCTTCAACGAGGTCCAGAAGGCGGGGGCACATTCGGTCTTCAACGAGGTCCGGAGGGGGGGGGCACATTCAGTCTTCAACGAGGTCCAGAGGGGGGGGGGTGCACATTCGGTCTTCAACGAGGTCCGGAGGGTCACAAAATGATTTCCTCGCCGTAAAAATTAGCAAAACATTTCGAAATACCGCTACACCTTTATCCATCGCTTTTGGAGTTTTTGATGCTCCCGTAACTTTCATTCAGATGACTGTTATCAAGCTGGACACAGCGAAGAGACTATCAATGACTTATCAAGCTGGACACAGCGAAGAGACTATCAATGACTTATCAAGCTGGACACAGCGAAGAGACTATCAATGACTTATCAAGCTGGACACAGCGAAGAGACTATCAATGACTTATCAAGCTGGACACAGCGAAGAGACTATCAATGACTTATCAAGCTGGACACAGCGAAGAGACTATCAATGACTTATCAAGCTGGACACAGCGAAGAGACTATCAATGACTTATCAAGCTGGACACAGCGAAGAGACTATCAATGACTTATCAAGCTGGACACAGCGAAGAGACTATCAATGACTTATCAAGCTGGACACAGCGAAGAGACTATCAATGACTTATCAAGCTGGACACAGCGAAGAGACTATCAATGACTTATCAAGCTGGACACAGCGAAGAGACTATCAATGACTTATCAAGCTGGACACAGCGAAGAGACTATCAATGACTTATCAAGCTGGACACAGCGAAGAGACTATCAATGACTTATCAAGCTGGACACAGCGAAGAGACTATCAATGACTTATCAAGCTGGACACAGCGAAGAGACTATCAATGACTTATCAAGCTGGACACAGCGAAGAGACTATCAATGACTTATCAAGCTGGACACAGCGAAGAGACTATCAATGACTTATCAAGCTGGACACAGCGAAGAGACTATCAATGACTTATCAAGCTGGACACAGTGAAGAGACTATCAATGACTTATCAAGCTGGACACAGCGAAGAGACTATCAATGACTTATCAAGCTGGACACAGTGAAGAGACTATCAATGACTTATCAAGCTGGACACAGCGAAGAGACTTATCAATGACTTATCAAGCTGGACACAGCGAAGAGACTTACCAATGACTTATCAAGCTGGACACAGCGAAGAGACTTACCAATGACTTATCAAGCTGGACACAGCGAAGAGACTATCAATGACTTATCAAGCTGGACACAGCGAAGAGACTATCAATGACTTATCAAGCTGGACACAGCGAAGAGACTTACCAATGACTTATCAAGCTGGACACAGCGAAGAGACTTACCAATGACTTATCAAGCTGGACACAGCGAAGAGACTTATCAATGACTTATCAAGCTGGACACAGCGAAGAGACTTATCAATGACTTATCAAGCTGGACACAGCGAAGAGACTAAATACGTAGGTCCATTTAAATTTCTTCACAGTTTTGGAAAAAAACTAAAAAAATAAATGTTTTAAGTATAATTTCTATTCGTATTAGTCAAAACCACCCGCGGACCTGAATTAGAGTCCAAGAGGGGCGTGACGCTCCGCAAGCTCCTTTCCTCGGAGGTGCCCACTAGTCTAAAAGCAGTGTCTTACATCACTCATTTCCTGTCAGATCAATAAAGGGTAAGAAACAAGTGCTTTTAACTTTTGGAGGAAGGAGACACACTTCGGAAGTAGCATCGATGAAATGATTAAAACGTTGAGGAGTTGAACCGGTACCTTTTGGCCCATCTGGGTTTCCGTAGGTCTCCCAGTTCTGTCTTGACTCGTCATTGGTCAGCCTGGGGGAGGGGGCGGAAGGAAGAAAGTTACGAGATGAAGCAAACACATTGAGTGTTTCTCAAAACGCATACTACCTCCGAGCACGCAAACTGGAGCGCGGGAGGGTCGGGCCCAAATCAAAGGCGGAGCATAGAGGGCCCTTCTGAAATGCATACTACGTTTGGACATGCGTCAATGAAAGCGTCAACAGAAAGCATGGAAAGAAATGTGATGCAAATGTCCTTGAAATCATAATGGCAGCCATTTTATTTGAGCTGAAGCCGGAGCAAACGGACTCGGGAATGAAACGTTGCCTTTTCACATCTCATATGTTGCCGGACTACAATATTTGATATCTTGATACGTTAATAAATAGACGCTGTGATCGTTATGGGCATGTTTACCTGCCTACTTAGAGGAGATAGCAAGCCCAGAGTAAGTCAATAGGGCTAACTGGCTAGCTACTTGTACGGTTAGCTACGAAGAATTGTTAGCTAGCAACAACAAATCTAACTTGAAAAAACATTAGTGTTAAGTCATTTGCTGTTCAGCGTGAGGTAATACAGTAGGGGGAGGAGCAGCGTGAGGTAATACAGTAGGGGGAGTGCTGCTCAGTGTGAGGTAATACAGTAGGGGGAGTGCTGCTCAGCGTGAGGTAATACGGTAGGGGGAGTGCTGCTCAGTGTGAGGTAATACGGTAGGGGGAGTGCTGAGGTAATACAGTAGGGGGAGTGCTGCTCAGCGTGAGGTAATACAGTAGGGGGAGTGCTGCTCAGTGTGAGGTAATACGGTAGGGGGAGTGCTGAGGTAATACAGTAGGGGGAGTGCTGCTCAGCGTGAGGTAATACAGTAGGGGGAGTGCTGCTCAGCGTGAGGTAATACGGTAGGGGGAGTGCTGAGGTAATACAGTAGGGGGAGTGCTGAGGTAATACAGTAGGGGGAGTGCTGAGGTAATACAGTAGGGGGAGTGCTGAGGTAATACAGTAGGGGGAGTGCTGCTCAGCGTGAGGTAATACAGTAGGGGGAGTGCTGCTCAGTGTGAGGTAATACGGTAGGGGGAGTGCTGAGGTAATACAGTAGGGGGAGTGCTGCTCAGCGTGAGGTAATACAGTAGGGGGAGTGCTGCTCAGCGTGAGGTAATACGGTAGGGGGAGTGCTGAGGTAATACAGTAGGGGGAGTGCTGAGGTAATACAGTAGGGGGAGTGCTGAGGTAATACAGTAGGGGGAGTGCTGAGGTAATACAGTAGGGGGAGTGCTGCTCAGCGTGAGGTAATACAGTAGGGGGAGTGCTGCTCAGTGTGAGGTAATACAGTAGGGGGAGTGCTGAGGTAATACAGTAGGGGGAGTGCTGAGGTAATACAGTAGGGGGAGTGCTGAGGTAATACAGTAGGGGGAGTGCTGCTCAGTGTGAGGTAATACAGTAGGGGGAGTGCTGAGGTAATACAGTAGGGGGAGTGCTGCTCAGCGTGAGGTAATACAGTAGGGGGAGGAGCAGCGTGAGGTAATACAGTAGGGGGAGTGCTGCTCAGTGTGAGGTAATACAGTAGGGGGAGTGCTGCTCAGCGTGAGGTAATACAGTAGGGGGAGTGCTGCTCAGTGTGGTGTGAGGTAATACAGTAGGGGGAGTGCTGCTCAGTGTGAGGTAATACAGTAGGGGGAGTGCTGAGGTAATACAGTAGGGGGAGTGCTGCTCAGCGTGAGGTAATACAGTAGGGGGAGTGCTGCTCAGTGTGAGGTAATACAGTAGGGGGAGTGCTGCTCAGTGTGAGGTAATACAGTAGGGGGAGTGCTGAGGTAATACAGTAGGGGGAGTGCTGAGGTAATACAGTAGGGGGAGTGCTGCTCAGTGTGAGGTAATACAGTACGGGGAGTGCTGCTCAGTGTGAGGTAATACAGTAGGGGGAGTGCTGAGGTAATACAGTAGGGGGAGTGCTGCTCAGCGTGAGGTAATACAGTAGGGGGAGTGCTGCTCAGTGTGAGGTAATACAGTAGGGGAGTGCTGCTCAGCGTGAGGTAATACAGTAGGGGGAGTGCTGAGGCAATACAGTAGGGGGAGTGCTGCTCAGCGTGAGGTAATACAGTAGGGGGAGTGCTGCTCAGTGTGAGGTAATACAGTAGGGGGAGTGCTGCTCAGTGTGAGGTAATACAGTAGGGGGAGTGCTGAGGTAATACAGTAGGGGGAGTGCTGCTCAGCGTGAGGTAATACAGTAGGGGGAGGAGCAGCGTGAGGTAATACAGTAGGGGGAGTGCTGCTCAGTGTGAGGTAATACAGTAGGGGGAGTGCTGAGGTAATACAGTAGGGGGAGTGCTGAGATAATACAGTAGGGGGAGTGCTGCTCAGCGTGAGGTAATACAGTAGGGGGAGTGCTGCTCAGCGTGAGGTAATACAGTAGGGGGAGTAATGCTCAGTGTGAGGTAATACAGTAGGGGGAGTGCTGAGGTAATACAGTAGGGGGAGTGCTGAGGAAATACAGTAGGGGAGTGCTGCTCAGCGTGAGGTAATACAGTAGGGGGAGTGCTGCTCAGCGTGAGGTAATACAGTAGGGGGAGTGCTGAGGTAATACAGTAGGGGAGTGCTGCTCAGCGTGAGGTAATACAGTAGGGGGAGTGCTGCTCAGCGTGAGGGAATACAGTAGGGGGAGTAATGCTCAGTGTGAGGTAATACAGTAGGGGGAGTGCTGAGGTAATACAGTAGGGGGAGTGCTGAGGTAATACAGTAGGGGGAGTGCTGCTCAGCGTGAGGGAATACAGTAGGGGGAGTGCTGCTCTAATGGAAGGTTTGTGTTCTCCACACTCGTCTCTCTCGTCCTCACAAGAACGTCGTGAAGATAACGCACTCGGACCATGAGAGCGCAGCACGGTAGTATGCAGCACGGTAGTACGCAAATATGAGAAACACCCAGTGATTCATATTAACATTACTATATAATCTAGTTCACACAGACAGAGACAGACAGACAGACAGAGACAGACACACAGACAGAGACAGACACACAGACAGAGACAGACACACAGACAGAGACACACACAGACAGAGACAGACACACAGACAGAGACAGACACACAGACAGAGACAGACACACAGACAGAGACAGACACACAGACAGAGACAGACACACAGAGACAGACACACAGAGACAGACACACAGAGACAGACACACAGAGACAGACACACAGAGACAGACACACAGAGACAGACACACAGAGACAGACACACAGAGACAGACAGACACACACAGACAGACAGAGACAGAGAGACAGACAGAGACAGAAACAGACTTACGCGGAGTGTGCTTTGGCGATCCTCATGAACAAGTCTTCATCTCCTCCTTTATCAGGATGGAACTTCAGCGACAGCAGACGATACTGCTTCTTAATCTCTGATACAGACGCTCCCTACACACACACACACACACACACACACGGTCAATCCATATAATTTCTCTTAATGACGATGTATCTGTGTGCGTCTGTCTGCGCGTGCGTGTCAGCTTGTGCAACGACATTCTAGAAGATTCTGTGCTTCTAACTTTGTGGCAACAGTTTGGGGAAGGCCGTTTCCTGTTTCAGCATGACAATGCCCCCATGCACAAAGCGAGGTCCACATAGAAATGGTTTGTCGAGACCGGTGTGGAAGAACTTGACTGGCCTGCACAAAGCCCTGACCTCAACCCCATCGAACACCTTTGGGATGAAATGGAACGCCGACTGTGAGCCTGAAGGTCTAATCGCCCAACATCAGTGTCCGACCTCATTAATGCTGTTGTGACTGAATGGAAGCAAGTCCCCGCAAAAATGTTCCAACATCTAGTGGAAAGCCTTCCCAGAAGAGTGGAGGCTGTTATAGCAGCAATGTTCCAACATCTAGTGGAAAACCTTCCCAGAAGAGTGGAGGCTGTTATAGCAGCAATGTTCCTACATCTAGTGGAAAGCCTTCCCAGAAGAGTGGAGGCTGTTATAGCAGCAATGTTCCAACATCTAGTGGAAAGCCTTCCCAGAAGAGTGGAGGCTGTTATAGCAGCAATGTTCCTACATCTAGTGGAAAGCCTTCCCAGAAGAGTGGAGGCTGTTATAGCAGCAATGTTCCTACATCTAGTGGAAAGCCTTCCCAGAAGAGTGGAGGCTGTTATAGCAGCAATGTTCCTACATCTAGTGGAAAGCCTTCCCAGAAGAGTGGAGGCTGTTATAGCAGCAATGTTCCAACATCTAGTGGAAAGCCTTCCCAGAAGAGTGGAGGCTGTTATAGCAGCAATGTTCCAACATCTAGTGGAAAGCCTTCCCAGAAGAGTGGAGGCTGTTATAGCAGCAATGTTCCAACATCTAGTGGAAAGCCTTCCCAGAAGAGTGGAGGCTGTTATAGCAGCAATGTTCCAACATCTAGTGGAAAGCCTTCCCAGAAGAGTGGAGGCTGTTAAGCCTGTGTGGGTCAGGTAGTGTGTATTGGTCAGGTAGTGTGTATTGGTCAGGTAGTGTGTATTGGTCAGGTAGTGTGTATTGGTCAGGTAGTGTGTGTGTTACCTGGTCCAGGCCGAGGACTTCATAAGGGTTATACTCCTGGTACTCTCGGTCTAGCTTGGACACTTTGTAGGCCAGCAGCAGAAACACAGCCCAGCCAAACAATAGGGCTGCTTTCCTACACAAACAAACAACAGGTTATCTCACACAGAGACAGAGAGAGAGACAGAGAGAGAGACAGAGAGAGACACAGAGACAGACACAGAGACAGACACAGAGACACAGAGACAGACAGAGAGAGAGAGAGAGACACAGAGACAGACAGAGAGAGAGAGACACAGAGACAGACAGAGAGAGAGAGACACAGAGACAGACACACAGAGACAGACACACAGAGACAGACACACAGAGACAGACACACAGAGACAGACAGAGACACACCCAGGTTCTGGTTCATTAAGGAAGTGACTCACTTCAGTGTGGGTATGATGCTCTGCTGAGACTTCATCAAGCGGAGGCAGTACCACAGACACCGTCCATGCACCTTCCGCAGGCTCTTCAGACGCAGCTGTTCTGGGGTGACACACACGTTAGACAGGGAGTCACGGACATGTGGATGTGTGTACGTACAACTGTTTAGAGTAAAATACCCCCTCCCTCAGAGAAAGCTGACAGTACCCCCCACTTCCCAGAGAAAGCTGATAGTACCCCCCCCGCTCCGCCCAGAGAAAGCTGATAGTACCCCCCTCCCTCAGAGAAAGCTGACAGCACCCCCCCTCCTCCCACAGAGAAAGCTGACAGTACCCCCCATTCCCCAGAGAAAGCTGATAATACCCCCCTCCCTCAGAGAAAGCTGACAGTACCCCCCTCCTCCCCCAGAGAAAGCTGACAGTACCCCCTCCTCCAGAGAAAGCTGACAGTACCCCCCACTTCCCAGAGAAAGCTGATAGTACCCCCCTCCTCCCCCAGAGAAAGCTGACAGTACCCCCTCCTCCCTCAGAGAAAGCTGACAGTACCCCCTCCCCCAGAGAAAGCTGCCAGTACCCCCCCATCAGAGAAAGCTGACAGTACCCCCTCCTCCCCCAGAGAAAGCTGACAGTACCCCCTCCTCCCCCAGAGAAAGCTGACAGTACCCCCTCCTCCTCCCCCAGAGAAAGCTGACAGTACCCCCTCCTCCCCCAGAGAAAGCTGACAGTACCCCCTCCTCCCCCAGAGAAAGATGACAGTACCCCCTCCCCCAGAGAAAGCTGACAGTACCCCCCTCCCCCAGAGAAAGCTGACAGTACCCCCATCCCCCAGAGAAAGCTGACAGTACCCCCATCCCCCAGAGAAAGCTGACAGTACCCCCCTCCCCCAGAGAAAGCTGACAGTACCCCCTCCCCCAGAGAAAGCTGACAGTACCCCCCTCCCCCAGAGAAAGCTGACAGTACCCCCATCCCCCAGAGAAAGCTGGCAGTACCCCCCCCCCCCCCCCCCAGAGAAAGCTGGCAGTACCCCCCTCCCCCAGAGAAAGCTGACAGTACCCCCCTGTCCCTGTCGCTCTCCCTGTCTGTCTCTCTCTCTCTGTGTCTCTCTGGCTCTCTCTCTGTCTCTCTCTCTCGCTCTCGCTCTCTCTGTCTCTCTCGCTCTCGCTCTCCCTGTCTGTCTCTCTCTCTCTGTGTGTCTCGCTCTCGCTCTCTCTGTGTCTCGCTCTCGCTCTCTCTGTGTGTCTCGCTCTCGCTCTCTCTGTGTGTCTCGCTCTCGCTCTCTCTGTGTGTCTCGCTCTCGCTCTCTCTGTGTGTCTCGCTCTCGCTCTCTCTGTGTGTCTCGCTCTCGCTCTCTCTGTGTGTCTCGCTCTCGCTCTCTCTGTGTGTCTCGCTCTCGCTCTCTCTGTGTGTCTCGCTCTCGCTCTCTCTGTGTGTCTCGCTCTCGCTCTCTCTGTGTGTCTCGCTCTCGCTCTCTCTGTGTGTCTCGCTCTCGCTCTCTGTGTGTCTCGCTCTCGCTCTCTGTGTGTCTCGCTCTCGCTCTCTGTGTGTCTCGCTCTCGCTCTCTGTGTGTCTCGCTCTCGCTCTCTGTGTGTCTCGCTCTCTCTCGCTCTCGCTCTCTGTGTGTCTCGCTCTCTCTCGCTCTCTGTGTGTCTCGCTCTCTCTCGCTCTCTGTGTGTCTCGCTCTCTCTCGCTCTCTGTGTGTCTCGCTCTCTCTCGCTCTCTGTGTGTCTCTCTCGCTCTCTGTGTGTCTCTCTCTCTGTGTGTCTCTCTCTCGCTCTCTCTCTCTGTGTGTCTCTCTCTCGCTCTCTCTCTCTGTGTGTCTCTCGCTCTCTCTCTGTGTGTCTCTCTCTGTGTGTCTCTCCCTCTCTGTGTCTGTGTGTCTCTCCCTCTCTGTGTCTCTCTGGCTCTCTCTCTGTCTCTCTCGCTCTGTCTCTGTGTGTCTCTCTCTCTGTGTGTCTCTCTCTCTGTGTGTCTCTCTCTCTGTGTGTCTCTCTCTCTGTGTGTCTCTCTCTCTGTGTGTCTCTCTCTCTGTGTGTCTCTCTCTCGCTCTCTCTGTGTGTCTCTCTCTCGCTCTCTCTGTGTGTCTCTCTCTCGCTCTCTCTGTGTGTCTCTCTCTCGCTCTCTCTGTGTGTCTCTCTCTCGCTCTCTGTGTGTCTCTCTCTCGCTCTCTGTGTGTCTCTCTCTCGCTCTCTGTGTGTCTCTCTCTCGCTCTCTGTGTGTCTCTCTCTCGCTCTCTGTGTGTCTCTCTCTCGCTCTCTGTGTGTCTCTCTCTCGCTCTCTGTGTGTCTCTCTCTCGCTCTCTGTGTGTCTCTCTCTCTCTGAACGGTTGATTTATTGTGTACGGTAAGTTATTCAATGGGTCGCTTTGTTATTTTATAACTAAAACACTTCACTGCATTTCAAATCATGAATGACTCATATGCTGTGTGATTACATGAACAAATACATGATTGATACAGTAGTTTATATTAGACTAAGTATTGAAATATAGGCCCCTAAGTCACGGTATTAAGACTAAACAGGATGTGCTCTAAGGCCTACAGCTCCATGATGGTTCTACAAGGCTGTTATACCAAGTCTACTAATGATAATGACATAGTGGTGCTATACTACTAATGATAATGACATGGTGGTTCTATACTAAGTCTACTAATGATAATGACATGGTGGTTCTATACTACTAATGATAATGACATGGTGGTTCTATACTCCTAATGATAATGACATGGTGGTTCTATACTACTAATGATAATGACATGGTGGTTCTATACTAAGTCTACTAATGATAATGACATGGTGGTTCTATACTAAGTCTACTAATGATAATGACACGGTGGTTCTATACTAAGTCTACTAATGATAATGGCATGGTGGTTCTATACTAAGTCTACTAATGATAATGACATGGTGGTTCTATACTAAGTCTACTAATGATAATGACATGGTGGTTCTATACTAAGTCTACTAATGATAATGACATGGTGGTTCTATACTAAGTCTACTAATGATAATGACATGGTGGTTCTATACAGAGTCTACTAATGATAATGACATGGTGGTTCTATACTAAGTCTACTAATGATAATGACATGGTGGTTCTATACTAACCCTACTAATGATAATGACATGGTGGTTATATACTAAGTCTACTAATGATAATGACATGGTGGTTCTATACTCCTAATGATAATGACATGGTGGTTCTACATTAAGTCTACTAATGATAATGACATGGTGGTTCTATACTAAGTCTACTAATGATAATGACATGGTGGTTCTATACTAACCCTACTAATGATACTGACATGGTGGTTCTATACTAACCCTACTAATGATAATGACATGGTGGTTCTATACTAAGTATACTAATGATAATGACATGGTGGTTCTATACTAAGTCTACTAATGATAATGACATGGTGGTTCTATACTAAGTCTACTAATGATAATGACATGGTGGTTCTATACTAAGTCTACTAATGATAATGCCATGGTGGTTCTATACTAACCCTACTAATGATAATGACATGGTGGTTCTATACTAAGTCTACTAATGATAATGACATGGTGGTTCTATACTAAGTCTACTAATGATAATGACATGGTGGTTCTATACTACTAATGATAATGACATGGTGGTTCTATACTACTAATGATAATGACATGGTGGTTCTATACTACTAATGATAATGACATGGTGGTTCTATACTACTAATGATAATGACATGGTGGTTCTATACAGAGTCTACTAATGATAATGACATGGTGGTTCTATACTAAGTCTACTAATGATAATGACATGGTGGTTCTATACTAAGTCTACTAATGATAATGACATGGTGGTTCTATACTAAGTCTACTAATGATAATGACATGGTGGTTCTATACAGAGTCTACTAATGATAATGACATGGTGGTTCTATACTAAGTCTACTAATGATAATGACATGGTGGTTCTATACTAACCCTACTAATGATACTGACATGGTGGTTCTATACTAACCCTACTAATGATACTGACATGGTGGTTCTATACTAACCCTACTAATGATACTGACATGGTGGTTCTATACTAACCCTACTAATGATACTGACATGGTGGTTCTATACTAATCCTACTAATGATAATGACATGGTGGGTCTATACTAAGTCTACTAATGATAATGACATGGTGGTTCTATACTAAGTCTACTAATGATAATGACATGGTGGTTCTATACTAAGTCTACTAATGATAATGACATGGTGGTTCTATACTAACCCTACTAATGATAATGACATGGTGGTTCTATACTACTAATGACAATGACATGGTGGTCCTATACTACTAATGATAATGACATGGTGGTTCTATACTACTAATGATAATGACATGGTGGTCCTATACTAAGTCTACTAATGATAATGACATGGTGGTTCTATACTAACCCTACTAATGATAATGACATGGTGGTTCTATACTAAGTCTACTAATGATAATGACATGGTGGTTCTATACTAAGTCTACTAATGATAATGACATGGTGGTTCTATACTAAGTCTACTAATGATAATGATGTGGTTCTATACTAAGTCTACTAATGACATGGTGGTTCTATACTAAGTCTACTAATGACATGGTGGTTCTATACTAACCCTACTAATGATAATGACATGGTGGTTCTATACTACTAATGATAATGACATGGTGGTTCTATACTACTAATGATAATGACATGGTGGTTCTATACTACTAATGATAATGACATGGTGGTTCTATACTACTAATGATAATGACATGGTGGTTCTATACTACTAATGATAATGACATGGTGGTTCTATACTACTAATGATAATGACATGGTGGTTCTATACTAAGTCTACTAATGATAATGACATGGTGGTTCTATACTAAGTCTACTAATGATAATGACATGGTGGTTCTATACTAAGTCTACTAATGATAATGACATGGTAGTTCTATACTAAGTCTACTAATGATAATGACATGGTGGTTCTATACTAACCCTGAACATATTGGAATCGGACGATATTAGCTAAAAAATGCCAACATCGGTATCGGCCCGACACCAATGTTAACAACCAATGTCAAAGCTACCGTGATTACCCATATAACATAGGTACATGACGTAATGACACCCCGTAAAATGTTGCGCTATACGTTCAACACAGCATTCCTAACCTCGCCCACAATGTCTGCTGTGTGGATCGAGCAGTCAACAAGTCCAGCAGTCATTTGAAGGAGTAAGATCATTTTAGAGAGACAACCCAACGGCGAAATCCATTAAAGCCAAGATAATGGAATTCATTGCCCTTGACAATCAACCGTTTCTCTGTCGTGGGTGATGTTGGCTTTCGCCGACTGTTCGAGCACCGGTACACACTACCAAGTGCGCTATTCTTCAGATGTTACCCTACAGGAGTTACACAGTAATAGCGTCACTGCTATTAGCTTCATGACGCACTTAAAATATACGTCAAATAACACTATTTGATGCGTTAAATAAACTTTTAAAAGTCAAATAACACTATTTATATAATAATAATAATAATAATAAATAAGCTTTTAAAAGTCAAATAACACAGTTCCATTATATAATGTTGTGTGTTCTACATTTGCACGTGCAAGCCAAGCGCCACCACTACTATCAGTAGCACTGTCAAAGCTGTACAAGAAAGGTCTACAAACAAGCACACACCGGCCACGAACGATATGTTTACAATATCGCGATATTGGTATCAGCCAAAATGTCATATCGGTGCATCACTATTAAAAATAGCAAAATGTGAAATGATTTATCTGACATGTTGCTGTTGCGTGAGGCTTGGAGCTCATGGAATTAGCAGGCTAGTGAACAAACACTGGAACAGGCGAGAACTGTCTTATTTCTGTAGATATATGATTTATAAAGCCAGGCACATTTAACAGTTCAGCTATTGATTATAGACCTAATTAAAGTTGTGGTTTCTTCTCGCCTTACAATTAAGGCAACAGCTGTTTTCTCCTCTCCTAACTCCACCACATCGTTCTCAACCACAATACGCTGGTTAACATTACTATTATACACATAGAAACATGGTCTAGGAAAAGTTGCCAATTCAACAGTGGACTGATGTTTCAGAACTGCAGACAGCGACTGCTATCAAACACAGGAGAAAGTGCATTTGTTATAAAAGTATATACATTTTATCAGTGTTACACCATTGTGTCATTAATCATATACAATATCAGTAGCACATGTCTTAGAATGATGGACTGAGCCATCCCCACAGCCTCCACAATGGATCAGTCCACTCAGACAGGAACCAATCAGACAGGTGTCTTAGCGTGATGGACTGTACCATCCCCACAGCCTCCACAATGGATCAGTCCACTCAGACAGGAACCAATCAGACAGGTGTCTTGCACACCATTCTTTTTTTTTTACGATAGAAATCTCGAGGTCAGCCCTACATGCATCTATATCAAATCTAGCAATATGGCTTATTTTGGGAGCTATATTGGCAGCCTAGCAAAGGCATAGCCAGAAATTAGTTAGTGGGAGGGCCTGCAGGGATATGGATGGGACAACATTTGTAATAATAATAATACATTATTTTCTCAATCTGATTGGGTGGGCCCGGCAGGACCTGGCTCCACAGTTGGTGGGCCTGTGTCCACCCAGGCCTATGCCCCTGCTGCCTAGGCTAGTCTGCTAGTAGTAGACTCTTCTTTGCACAAACATACAGGTCATCTATCTAGATGTACATGGAGTCTCAGTCTGTATGTTGCACTGGTACTTTCAATTCTGACATTAGGTGTAGCCATCGATTAACATAATCTGATACGACTTCCACGTTGTCAAACGGATACAGGGGGACTAAACTGTTTTCCTGGGTAGCAGACTAACATCCACGGAGAAGGAAGTTCATAACAAACGTCACCAATCGCGTGGAGCTGAGACCAGGCTTTGTGGAGTCAAGTACCAACTACATCGCCCAAGTCAATACAGCATTTTCTTTAAACTATGAAACGCCCACCTTTACCCATGGTTGTCACCTGTAGTTGCATGCAATTCTTTGTTTTCTAAAACCCATACTTTAAAAAAAATAATAAACTTGAATGAAATACCACCACCGATTGTTTGCTCATTGCTGTTGCTCTAAGATGGCAACTCGCCGCAAATGTGCATATGCCAATTGAATCTCAACGAGGAAACATTTGGGGGCGTTGTTTGATTACCGTTTATTGAAAAAAAAAGCATTCATTTCAGCAGGCAAAGATTCCACAAAGCCCGGTCTCGGCTCCACACCGTTGATGAAATACCTCAGAAACTTCATTCATTCATTCAGAGTTTAGTCCGCTACTTCACGGGTAAAAGTTAGCATAACAGACAGCTGTGACGGGATAGCTACAATCCTAGGGTAAACATGTTTCTTTATGAATTCAACCTCACGGCCATATCAAAAACCTTCCAATGCTTTACTTAGTTATCAATCAAGTGACTAAATAAATACAAGTTAGTTAGCTAGCAAGTATAGCTATAGGTAGCTAGCTACCACCAACCCACGAACGTCGGCTAACGTGACCAGCAGCATACGTAACGAACGTCGGCTAACGTGACCAGCAGCATACGTAACGAACGTCGGCTAACGTGACCAGCAGCACACGTAACGAACGTCGGCTAACGTGACCAGCGGCACACGTAACGAACATCGGCTAACGTGACCAGCGGCACACGTAACGAACGTCGGCTAACGTGACCAGCAGCACACGTAACGAACGTCGGCTAACGTGACCAGCAGCACACGTAACGAACATCGGCTAACGTTACCAGCAGCATACGTAACGAACTTCGGCTAACGTCAACAGCAACATACGTAACGTGACGAACGTCGCAAAGAGTACAAAGAGCCAGACGACGTAAAATTCAGAGTAACCCGTTAACTAGCTAGCTAAAGTTAGCTAGCTGGACGGGACCATTTGTTATATAGCTAACTGACGCAGCTAGCTGGCTAAGTCACCAGACAAACATTAAGCTGAACGAGAAATAATAGCCAGTTAGGTGTTATTAGCACTGATATAGTATCCAATGAAATAAATAAAATAAAAGTTAGCCAGTCATATTGGTTAGCTAACTCGTAGCTAGCTGTTAGTTATGTAAACACCAACGCAGAGAGATTGGGCATGACGCTTCATTGCACCCCCCCATAGCAGTGCAGAGTTGGTAACGTCAGTTAACTACTTGTTGTTATGTGTATTTCAGCCAGCTAGTTAACTACTACATGCGAATGTAGCTAGCTGGAAACAGAGTTGGCTGGCAAGAAAAACTCTGTAACTAGTGGTGGTCCGTCTCGGAACTGGCTAATCGAATTTGTTAGTTAGCAGGCTAGCTAACTTCACCCATCACACACACACACAGCATACTTAGCTAACTAACCAACTTTAGCATGCTAAGCTAGGTGATGCTATCTTGTCGTATATACATCGGGGCCTTACCAGCATTCTGATCTCGGGGCCAGAGGTAATATGTGGCTGGGATAACGATGAGTCCAACAAAGGACGTTAGAAAGTAGAAAAATGTGTTGCCGCTGTCATCGTACTGAAACTGTTGCCCGGCCATTTCGTCGCGGGGTGTCTAGGGTGCCCCCTTTTCTTTCTCCACCGCTATGCCTTCCCAATCAAAGCCCAGTATGTATGACTTGACACACACCACTGATCAGGCAACAGCTAGCATAGGGCCAAAACAGCGCGATGCTGCGAGAGATCGGGTACGTGGTTTACGCCTGCGCAGTTGGTTAGTCTCTGCTTCCGTTCTTCTTCTTCTTCTTCGTCTGTGGAACTTCCGGGAACTTGTCCCTTTTGTTATGCTTCCACCTACTGCTTAGTATTTGATATTACTTCCAGCCTTGGAACTGTACTTGGTAAACTAGATGGGATACAGCTTTTGTCAAAGTTTAAAAGTCAAAAGTAGATTTTGTTTTGTACATTTTCCCTAACCCTAACCCTTTTCCTAACCTTAACCTAATTATCCCGAACTGCTACGTTAATACTCCTAACCTGTTGCGTAACTTCTAAACCTGCTACGAAAAGTCCCTTTTGACAAAAGCTGTATACCTTCTAGAAAAAAAAACGTGTTTCTCTTATGTCTGCTACGTTAGGTTCGCGCTGTACTGAACCACTGTTTATAATAGGCAATGCTGTCTAGAATAAACCCATCAATTCTAATGACTTAAATCAAATGTAAAGTCAGGAACAATATATACATATATATGTGTTTATTTTCAGACGTTTTAAATGGTTCTCATACGTTGTTGTCTTCTAATTCAAATTATCAGGATCATGTTCATCAAACCAATTTAATAATCAGGGATTAAAGAAGGTAGAGACAGCAATACATCACACAAAGCAGCCACAACTGTCAGTAAGAGTGGCCATGATGGAGTCTTTGAATGAAGAGATGGAAATAAAACTGTCCAGTTTGAGTGTTTTGTTGCAGATCGTTCCAGTCGCTAGCTGCAGCGTACTGAAAAGACGAGCGACCCAGGGATGTGTGTGCTTTGGGGACCTTTAACAGAATGTGACTGGTAGAACGGAACGACCTTAAGTGCACATGAGAAAGTACTTCAGGGGTACTTCAGGGGTACTCCGGGGGTACTTCGGGGGTACTTCAGGGGTACCTCGGGCAGAGCAAAATGTAGTTGGTGGTACAGTAACCAAAAACGGTTGAGAACCACTATAGTGTATATATACACTACTGGGCTTCACTCAAGAGGAAGTTTCCACCATATCTCTTATACCAGTCATTTTAGTTTCAAATCACTATGGGAGGAAGCGTGGCCAATGATTGGGATGTAACCAATGTTATTTCCCTGTACATCTAATGGGAGAACCTCCTCTCCTCCATCCTCTCCTCCGTCCTCTCCTCTCATCCCCTCCTCCTCTCCTCTCATTCGTCCTCTCCTCCTCTCATCTGTCTTCTCCCCGTCCTCTCCTCCTCTCCTTTCCTCCATCCTCTCCTCCGGCCTCTCCTTTCCTCCCTCCTCTCCTCTGTCCTCCTCTTCTTTTCCTCTCCTCTTCTCATCTGTCCTCTCCTGTCCTCTCCTCCGTTCTCTCCTTGACTCCTCTGTCCTCTCCTCGCCCCCGCCTCCCTCCTCTCCTCACCTCCTTTATCCTCGCCTCCTCTCCTCCGTCCTCTCCACCCTCATCTCCTCGACTGCTTATGAATAAGGATGAAATTGTAATTGAGGAGAGGCGGCGAGGAGAAGGAAAGTGGACGGAAATGCTATTGCAAGAAAGTTTCTTCTCCACTCCACATTGGCAAATGGCGTTGACACAGGAGGAATCGCAAAATATATGTGTAACGTCATCAAAACAAATGTGTAGTTCAAATCAAATCACATTTATTTATATAGCCCTTCGTACATCAGCTGATATCTCAAAGTGCTGTACAGAAACCCAGCCTAAAACCCCAAACAGCAAGCAATGCAGGTGTAGAAGCACGGTGGCTAGGAAAAACTCCCTAGAAAGGCCAAAACCTAGGAAGAAACCTAGAGAGGAACCAGGCTATGTGGGGTGGCCAGTCCTCTTCTGGCTGTGCCAGGTGGAGATTATAACAGAACATGGCCAAGATGTTCAAATGTTCATAAATGACCAGCATGGTCCAATAATAATAAGGCAGAACAGTTGAAACTGGAGCAGCAGCACGGCCAGGTGGACTGGGGACAGCAAGGAGTCATCATGTCAGGTATGGTATGGTCCTAGGGCTCAGGTCCTCCGAGAGAGAGAAAGAAAGAGAGAAAGAGAGAATTAGAGAGAGCACACTTAAATTCACACAGGACACCGAATAGGATAGGAGAAGTACTCCAGATATAACAAACTGACTAACTACTGCAGCATAAATACTGGAGGCTGAGACAGGAGGGGTCAGGAGAGACTGTGGCCCCATCCGATGACACCCCCGGACAGGGCCAAACAGGAAGGATATAACCCCACCCACTTTGCCAAAGCACAGCCCCCACACCACTAGAGGGATATCTTCAACCACCAACTTACCATCCTGAGACAAGGCTGAGTATAGCCCACAAAGATCTTCGCCACGGCACAACCCAAGGGGGGGCGCCAACCCAGACAGGAAGATCACATCAGTGACCCACTCAGGTGACGCACCCCTCCCAGGGACGGTATGAGAGAGCCCCAGTAAGCCAGTGACTCAGCCCCTGTAATAGGGTTAGAGGCAGAGAATCCCAGTGGAAAGAGGGGAACCGGCCAGGCAGAGACAGCAAGGGCGGTTCGTTGCTCCAGAGCCTTTCCGTTCACCTTCCCACTCCTGGGCCAGACTACACTCAATCATATGACCCACTGAAGAGATGAGTCTTCAGTAAAGACTTAAAGGTTGAGACCGAGTTTGCATCTCTGACATGGGTAGGCAGACCGTTCCATAAAAATGGAGCTCTATAGGAGAAAGCCCTGCCTCCAGCTGTTTGCTTAGAAATTCTAGGGACAATTAGGAGGCCTGCGTCTTGTGACCGTAGCGTACGTGTAGGTATGTACGGCAGGACCAAATCAGAGAGATAGGTAGGAGCAAGCCCATGTAATGCTTTGTAGGTTAGCAGTAAAACCTTGAAATCAGCCCTTGCCTTAACAGGAAGCCAGTGTAGAGAGGCTAGCACTGGAGTAATATGATCACATTGTTTGGTTCTAGTCAGGATTCTAGCAGCCGTATTTAGCACTAACTGAAGTTTATTTAGTGCTTTTTCCGGGTAGCCGGAAAGTAGAGCATTGCAGCAGTCTAACCTAGAAGTAACAAAAGCATGGATACATTTTTCTGCATCATTTTTGGACAGAAAGTTTCAGATTTTTGCAATGTTACGTAGATGGAAAAAAGCTGTCCTTGAAATGGTCTTGATATGTTCTTCAAAAGAGAGATCAGGGTCCAGAGTAGTTGTGAACATTGATTTGGGAGGAGCTCACCGGAACAGAGTACCTTCACCTCAAATGTTCTACTTAGTTCCTGAACCTCTTATAGAATATGAGCTCAGAAATATTGTGGAGTTCCCCCAATGGTCAAATTTTTGTGAATATTTTGAATGAAAGACCAAGAGGATGAACAGCAAATAAAACAATTTCACAGCCCGTTTTGCTCATTTTTTTTTATCAAGGGTGCCAATATTAGTGGAGGTCACTGTAGAGGTATAATCTCGAGTCAAACCTGTTTATTTTTTATCTAAAGGTATCCAGGGCTACATTCATTTGGTATGTTCTGGAACGTTCAATTCAACTAAAAAGATGCTATACTGAAAAAACAGTTGAAAAACAGGGAGGGGTTTTGTTGTGGGTTGGGGCACGCTGTCAGCATGGCCACTGCTCTTTAAATGCGTCACTCATTGCTTCAAGCCACACCCACCAAACTTACCTCAAAGTCTGTTCAAGAACATACAGGAACGTTATGGAAAAATGTGTCAATCTGCAACGTAGCAAATGTTCATGCGAACTGAATGCACCTCTGCTATTGACATACATGTTGAATTAGAACACGACAACATTAATTACTGAGGCAGTCTAGAGCACAGGTGAGTACAGGTAGGCCTAGACAGAGCACTAGTTTGGTGTGTGCAGCCTTGTCCCACCCCTTTATGTTAATTTATTAATATATGCAAACACACAGCATGTGTTTATGCAAATGAGGTAATACCTGAGGTAATAAATACTTTATTTACCATTTTCTTCCATTTTAACACAAAAAAGTTTTTAAAAATACCTGATACCATTAGAATATGTATATATTAGTGCATTCTAAGAAAAAAAAAGTGAAATTTAACAACAAATTGAATACCTGAATTTCCACTAAAAACCTGAACATTATTTGTCCGTGCCAGTAAAATGTTTTATGCTATAATTCACTCGATATCTAATGAATTATAAAAAAATCTAAAAGTTTGGAGTATCTTCATTTATTGTCCAACTGTTGCATTTATTAGAATAGTAAACATTTTGATGACTGTTGCTGCTTTACAAATCATTGCAGATGACTGGGAGGAGACGAGGACAGAAAGCACCCCTACATCTATGATGTCACTCGGCCGGGCCCTTTATGATGATGTCACAGGTGTACCATGATGTCGTCGAGTGGCTTGCGGGTGAGGTCGGGCACGGTGGCGTCGGGGGCGGGGTAACCCACAGGAAGTAGCATCAGCAGCTTCTCATTGGCTGGCCGACCGAGGAGCAGCCTGAGCTGGGGGCCGCAGTTGAGGGGCGTCGTCGTCACCGTCACCAGACCTGCATTCTGACAAGGGGATTGGACAGACTGCATGTCAGTCAAACACAGAGAGACATGGATTCGGTCAGAATATCAAACACATACAGAATCCAAAGGTTTTTTAAGGGTTTTGAAAAGCTCTTATGGTTGCCTAGAGCTGACACCATTCCCTGTTCTATCTGACAGACAATAATGTCTGTTCTACACAACACATTTCTACGTCAACGTTCTGTAAAGTAACATCCTTCTGTCTTTGTTAGACATTTTATTTCAAATCAAATATTTAGATGTTATTAAGGGTGTAGCTAAATGCTTGTGTTCCTAGCTCCAACAGTAATACCTAGCTAAATGCTTGTGTTCCTAGCTCCAACAGTAATACCTAGCTAAATGCTTGTGTTTCTAGCTCCAACAGTAATACCTAGCTAAATGCTAGTGTTCCTAGCTCCAACAGTAATACCTAGCTAAATGCTTGTGTACCTAGCTCCAACAGTAGTACCTAGCTAAATGCTTGTGTACCTAGCTCCAACAGTAATACCTAGCTAAATGCTTGTGTTTCTAGCTCCAACAGTAATACCTAGCTAAATGCTAGTGTTCCTAGCTCCAACAGTAATACCTAGCTAAATGCTTGTGTTCCTAGCTCCAACAGTAATACCTAGCTAAATGCTTGTGTACCTAGCTCCAACAGTAATACCTAGCTAAATGCTTGTGTTTCTAGCTCCAACAGTAATACCTAGCGAAATGCTTGTGTTCCTAGCTCCAACAGTAATACCTAGCTAAATGCTAGTGTTCCTAGCTCCAACAGTACAGTAATACCTAGCTAAATGCTTGTGTTCCTAGCTCCAACAGTAATACCTAGCGAAATGCTTGTGTTCCTAGCTCCAACAGTAATACCTAGCTAAATGCTAGTGTTCCTAGCTCCAACAGTACAGTAATACCTAGCTAAATGTTGTGTTCCTAGCTCCAACAGTAATACCTAGCTAAATGCTTGTGTTCGTAGCTCCAACAGTAATACCTAGCGAAATGCTAGTGTTCCTAGCTCCAACAGTAATACCTAGCTAAATGCTAGTGTTCCTAGCTCCAACAGTAATACCTAGCTAAATGCTTGTGTTCCTAGCTCCAACAGTAATACCTAGCTAAATGCTTGTGTTCCTAGCTCCAACAGTAATACCTAGCTAAATGCTTGTGTTTCTAGCTCCAACAGTAATACCTAGCTAAATGCTAGTGTTCCTAGCTCCAACAGTAATACCTAGCTAAATGCTTGTGTACCTAGCTCCAACAGTAGTACCTAGCTAAATGCTTGTGTACCTAGCTCCAACAGTAATACCTAGCTAAATGCTTGTGTTTCTAGCTCCAACAGTAATACCTAGCTAAATGCTAGTGTTCCTAGCTCCAACAGTAATACCTAGCTAAATGCTTGTGTTCCTAGCTCCAACAGTAATACCTAGCTAAATGCTTGTGTACCTAGCTCCAACAGTAATACCTAGCTAAATGCTTGTGTTTCTAGCTCCAACAGTAATACCTAGCGAAATGCTTGTGTTCCTAGCTCCAACAGTAATACCTAGCTAAATGCTAGTGTTCCTAGCTCCAACAGTACAGTAATACCTAGCTAAATGTTGTGTTCCTAGCTCCAACAGTAATACCTAGCTAAATGCTTGTGTTCGTAGCTCCAACAGTAATACCTAGCGAAATGCTAGTGTTCCTAGCTCCAACAGTAATACCTAGCGAAATGCTAGTGTTCCTAGCTCCAACAGTAATACCTAGCTAAATGCTTGTGTTCCTAGCTCCAACAGTAATACCTAGCTAAATGCTAGTGTTTCTAGCTCCAACAGTAATACCTAGCTAAATGCTTGTGTTTATAGCTCCAACAGTAATACCTAGCTAAATGCTTGTGTTTCTAGCTCCAACAGTAATACCTAGCTAAATGCTTGTGTTCCTAGCTCCAACAGTAATACCTAGCTAAATGCTAGTGTTCCTAGCTCCAACAGTAATACCTAGCTAAATGCTTGTGTTCCTAGCTCCAACAGTAATACCTAGCTAAATGCTTGTGTTCCTAGCTCCAACAGTAATACCTAGCGAAATGCTAGTGTTCCTAGCTCCAACAGTAATACCTAGCGAAATGCTAGTGTTCCTAGCTCCAACAGTAATACCTAGCTAAATGCTTGTGTTCCTAGCTCCAACAGTACTACCTAGCTAAATGCTTGTGTTTATAGCTCCAACAGTAATACCTAGCTAAATGCTTGTGTTTCTAGCTCCAACAGTAATACCTAGCTAAATGCTTGTGTTCCTAGCTCCAACAGTAATACCTAGCTAAATGCTAGTGTTTCTAGCTCCAACAGTAATACCTAGCTAAATGCTTGTGTTCCTAGCTCCAACAGTAATACCTAGCTAAATGCTTGTGTTTCTAGCTCCAACAGTAATACCTAGCTAAATGCATGTGTTCCTAGCTCCAACAGTAATACCTAGCTAAATGCTAGTGTTCCTAGCTCCAACAGTAATACCTAGCTAAATGCTTGTGTTCCAAGCTCCAACAGTAATACCTAGCTAAATGCTTGTGTTCCTAGCTCCAACAGTAATACCTACCTAAATGCTAGTGTTCCTAGCTCCAACAGTAATACCTAGCTAAATGCTTGTGTTCCTAGCTCCAACAGTAATACCTAGCTAAATGCTTGTGTTTCTAGCTCCAACAGTAATACCTAGCTAAATGCTTGTGTTTCTAGCTCCAACAGTAATACCTAGCTAAATGCTTGTTTTTCTAGCTCCAACAGTAATACCTAGCTAAATGCTTGTGTTTCTAGCTCCAACAGTAATACCTAGCTAAATGCTTGTGTTTCTAGCTCCAACAGTAATATCTAACTAAATGCTTGTGTTCCTAGCTCCAACAGTAATATCTAACTAAATGCTTGTGTTTCTAGCTCCAACAGTAATACCTAGCTAAATGCTAGTGTTCCTAGCTCCAACAGTGCAGTAATATCTAACTAAATGCTTGTGTTTCTAGCTCCAACAGTAATACCTAGCTAAATGCTTGTGTTTCTAGCTCCAACAGTAATACCTAGCTAAATGCTTGTGTTCCTAGCTCCAACAGTAATACCTAGCGAAATGCTTGTGTTCCTAGCTCCAACAGTAATACCTAGCTAAATGCTAGTGTTCCTAGCTCCAACAGTACAGTAATACCTAGCTAAATGTTGTGTTCCTAGCTCCAACAGTAATACCTAGCTAAATGCTTGTGTTCGTAGCTCCAACAGTAATACCTAGCGAAATGCTAGTGTTCCTAGCTCCAACAGTAATACCTAGCTAAATGCTAGTGTTCCTAGCTCCAACAGTAATACCTAGCTAAATGCTTGTGTTCCTAGCTCCAACAGTAATACCTAGCTAAATGCTTGTGTTCCTAGCTCCAACAGTAATACCTAGCTAAATGCTTGTGTTTCTATCTCCAACAGTAATACCTAGCTAAATGCTAGTGTTCCTAGCTCCAACAGTAATACCTAGCTAAATGCTTGTGTACCTAGCTCCAACAGTAGTACCTAGCTAAATGCTTGTGTACCTAGCTCCAACAGTAATACCTAGCTAAATGCTTGTGTTTCTAGCTCCAACAGTAATACCTAGCTAAATGCTAGTGTTCCTAGCTCCAACAGTAATACCTAGCTAAATGCTTGTGTTCCTAGCTCCAACAGTAATACCTAGCTAAATGCTTGTGTACCTAGCTCCAACAGTAATACCTAGCTAAATGCTTGTGTTTCTAGCTCCAACAGTAATACCTAGCGAAATGCTTGTGTTCCTAGCTCCAACAGTAATACCTAGCTAAATGCTAGTGTTCCTAGCTCCAACAGTACAGTAATACCTAGCTAAATGTTGTGTTCCTAGCTCCAACAGTAATACCTAGCTAAATGCTTGTGTTCGTAGCTCCAACAGTAATACCTAGCGAAATGCTAGTGTTCCTAGCTCCAACAGTAATACCTAGCGAAATGCTAGTGTTCCTAGCTCCAACAGTAATACCTAGCTAAATGCTTGTGTTCCTAGCTCCAACAGTAATACCTAGCTAAATGCTAGTGTTTCTAGCTCCAACAGTAATACCTAGCTAAATGCTTGTGTTTATAGCTCCAACAGTAATACCTAGCTAAATGCTTGTGTTTCTAGCTCCAACAGTAATACCTAGCTAAATGCTTGTGTTCCTAGCTCCAACAGTAATACCTAGCTAAATGCTAGTGTTCCTAGCTCCAACAGTAATACCTAGCTAAATGCTTGTGTTCCTAGCTCCAACAGTAATACCTAGCTAAATGCTTGTGTTCCTAGCTCCAACAGTAATACCTAGCGAAATGCTAGTGTTCCTAGCTCCAACAGTAATACCTAGCGAAATGCTAGTGTTCCTAGCTCCAACAGTAATACCTAGCTAAATGCTTGTGTTCCTAGCTCCAACAGTACTACCTAGCTAAATGCTTGTGTTTATAGCTCCAACAGTAATACCTAGCTAAATGCTTGTGTTTCTAGCTCCAACAGTAATACCTAGCTAAATGCTTGTGTTCCTAGCTCCAACAGTAATACCTAGCTAAATGCTAGTGTTTCTAGCTCCAACAGTAATACCTAGCTAAATGCTTGTGTTCCTAGCTCCAACAGTAATACCTAGCTAAATGCTTGTGTTTCTAGCTCCAACAGTAATACCTAGCTAAATGCATGTGTTCCTAGCTCCAACAGTAATACCTAGCTAAATGCTAGTGTTCCTAGCTCCAACAGTAATACCTAGCTAAATGCTTGTGTTCCAAGCTCCAACAGTAATACCTAGCTAAATGCTTGTGTTCCTAGCTCCAACAGCAATACCTACCTAAATGCTAGTGTTCCTAGCTCCAACAGTAATACCTAGCTAAATGCTTGTGTTCCTAGCTCCAACAGTAATACCTAGCTAAATGCTTGTGTTTCTAGCTCCAACAGTAATACCTAGCTAAATGCTTGTGTTTCTAGCTCCAACAGTAATACCTAGCTAAATGCTTGTTTTTCTAGCTCCAACAGTAATACCTAGCTAAATGCTTGTGTTTCTAGCTCCAACAGTAATACCTAGCTAAATGCTTGTGTTTCTAGCTCCAACAGTAATATCTAACTAAATGCTTGTGTTCCTAGCTCCAACAGTAATATCTAACTAAATGCTTGTGTTTCTAGCTCCAACAGTAATACCTAGCTAAATGCTAGTGTTCCTAGCTCCAACAGTGCAGTAATATCTAACTAAATGCTTGTGTTTCTAGCTCCAACAGTAATACCTAGCTAAATGCTTGTGTTTCTAGCTCCAACAGTAATACCTAGCTAAATGCTTGTGTTCCTAGCTCCAACAGTAATACCTAGCTAAATGCTAGTGTTCCTAGCTCCAACAGTAATACCTACCTAAATGCTTGTGTTCCTAGCTCCAACAGTAATACCTAGCGAAATGCTTGTGTTTCTAGCTCCAACAGTAATACCTAGCTAAATGCTTGTGTTCCTAGCTCCAACAGTAATACCTAGCTAAATGCTTGTGTA
>NW_027259452.1:0-31035 GCF_045791955.1 Oncorhynchus clarkii lewisi
GTTTGGTTGCGATTCCATTTCAATTCAGTCAATTCAGGAAGTGAACTGAAAATTCCCATTTAAATTTTTCCCATTGAAAAGCAAAGAGATAATCTCTTACTTGGTCTCAAAGTTCCAGATGCGTACGGAGTGGTCCAGGGAGCATGTGGCGATAAGGGGCTTGCGGATGCAGATGGACAGACCTGTGATGATGTTGGAGTGAAACGAGTGGGACAGGAACTCAAAGTGGGCTTGCTCCCCCTGGTGGACAACACAGAGAAATTGAGCTTAGTGCAAGAGGCACACAAGCCTTTCAACGTCCCAATTCTCTACTCTTCTGCTCAAAGTGTGCACTTGTTAACTTACTTTCATGCACCAATCCAATTATTTGAAATGGAAAGCAGAGGAGTGTACAAGTGCCCATTACGGGTGAAAGGATTGTCTAAAGGGAGACCAATATGGTCAATATACCTCACCTACACATATCCACACTCAATCTCAGGCTCTCAACTATATTCCTCTGGATTGGAAGGAAGGAAGGAAGGAATGACAGTAGGTAGGATAGAAGAACAAAATAAAGAAAAGGAGCATTTGGACCTAACCTGGACCTAATCTAACCTGGACCTAATCTAACCTGGACCTAACATAACCTGGCCCTAATCTAACCTGGACCTGACCTAACCTGGACCTAATCTAACCTGGACCTAACATAACCTGGCCCTAATCTAACCTGGACCTGACCTAACCTGGACCTAATCTAACCTGGACCTAATCTAACCTGGACCTAACCTAACCTGGCCCTAACCTAACCTGGACCTCACCTAACCTGGACCTAATCTAACCTGGACCTGACCTAACCTGGACCTAATCTAACCTGGACCTAACCTAACCTGGCCCTAACCTAACCTAACCTGGACTTAACCTAACCTGGACCTAACCTGGACCTCACCTAACCTGGACCTAATCTAACCTGGACCTGACCTAACCTGGACCTAATCTAACCTGGACCTAACCTAACCTAACCTGGCCCTAATCTAACCTAACCTGGCCCTAACCTGGACCTAATCTGGACCTAACCTAACCTGGACCTAATCTAACCTGGACCTAACCTAACCTGGACCTAATCTAACCTGGACCTGACCAAACCTGGACCTAATCTAACCTGGACCTAACCTAACCTGGACCTAATCTAACCTGGACCTAATCTAATCTAACCTGGACCTAACCTAACCTGGACCTGACCTAACCTAGACCTAATCTAACCTGGACCAAACCTAACCTGGACCTGACCTGGACCTCATCTAACCTGGACCTAACCTGGACCTAACCTGGACCTAATCTAACCTGGACCTAACCTAACTTGGACCTAACCTAACCTGGACCTGACCTAACCTGGACCTGACCTAACCTGGACCAAATCTGGACCTAACCTAACCTGGACCTAACCTAACCTGGACCTAACCTGGACCTAACCTAACCTGGACTTAACCTAAACTGAACCTAACCTAACCTGGACCTAATCTGGACCTAACCTAACCTGGACCTAATCAACCTGGACCTAACCTAACCTGAACCTAATCTAACCTGGACCTAACCTAACCTGGACCTAACCTAACCTGGACCTAACCTAACCTGGACCTAATCTGGACCTAACCTAACCTGGACCTAACCTAACCTGGACCTAACCAAACCTGGACCTAATCTAACCTGGACCTAACCTAACCTGGATCTAATCTAACCTGGACCTGACCAAACCTGGACCTAATCTAACCTGGACCTAACCTAACCTGGACCTAATCTAACCTGGACCTAATCTAATCTAACCTGGACCTAACCTAACCTGGACCTGACCTAACCTAGACCTAATCTAACCTGGACCAAACCTAACCTGGACCTGACCTGGACCTCATCTAACCTGGACCTAACCTGGACCTAACCTGGACCTAATCTAACCTGGACCTAACCTAACTTGGACCTAACCTGGACCTAACCTAACCTGGACCTGACCTAACCTGGACCAAATCTGGACCTAACCTAACCTGGACCTAACCTAACCTGGACCTAACCTGGACCTAACCTAACCTGGACTTAACCTAAACTGAACCTAACCTAACCTGGACCTAATCTGGACCTAACCTAACCTGGACCTAACCTAACCTGGACCTAATCTAACCTGGACCTAACCTAACCTGGACCTAACCTAACCTGGACCTAACCTAACCTGGACCTAATCTGGACCTAACCTAACCTGGACCTAACCTAACCTGGACCTAACCAAACCTGGACCTAATCTAACCTGGACCTAACCTAACCTGGACCTAATCTAATCTAACCTGGACCTAACCTGGACCTAATCTAACCTGGACCTAACCTAACCTGGCCCTAACCTAACCTAACCTGGACCTCACCTAACCTGGACCTAATCGAACCTGGACCTGACCTAACCTGGACCTAATCTAACCTGGACCTAACCTAACCTGGCCCTAACCTAACCTAACCTGGACTTAACCTAACCAGGACCTAACCTGGACCTAACCTGGACCTCACCTAACCTGGACCTAATCTAACCTGGACCTGACCTAACCTGGACCTAATCTAACCTGGACCTAACCTAACCTGGCCCTAACCTAACCTAACCTGGACTTAACCTAACCAGGACCTAACCTGGACCTAATCTGGACCTAACCTAACCTGGACCTAATCTAACCTGGACCTAACCTAACCTGGACCTAATCTAACCTGGACCTGACCTAACCTGGACCTAACCTAACCTGGACCTAACCTAACCTGTACCTAATCTAACCTGGACCTAATCTAACCTGGACCTAACCTAACCTGGACCTGACCTAACCTAGACCTAATCTAACCTGGACCTAACCTGGACCTAACCTAACCTGGACCTGACCTGGACCTAATCTAACCTGGACCTAACCTGGACCTAATCTAACCTGGACCTAACCGAACCTGGACCTAACCTAACCTGGACCTGACCTAACCTGGACCTAATCTGGACCTAACCTAACCTGGACCTAATCTAACCTGGACCTAACCTAACCTGGACCTAACCTGAACCTAACCTAACCTGGACTTAACCTAAACTGAACCTAACCTAACCTGGACCTAATCTGGACCTAACCTAACCTGGACCTAATCAACCTGGACCTAACCTAACCTGGACCTAATCTAACCTGGACTTAACCTAACCTGGACCTAACCTAACCTGGACCTAACCTAACCTGGACCTAATCTGGACCTAACCTAACCTGGACCTAACCTAACCTGGACCTAACCAAACCTGGACCTAATCTAACCTGGACCTAACCTAACCTGGACCTAATCTAATCTAACCTGGACCTAACCTGGACCTAACCTAACCTGGACCTGACCTAATCTAAGATGGACCTAACCTAACCTGGACCTAACCAAACCTGGACCTAATCTAACCTGGACCTAACCTAACCTGGACCTAATCTAATCTAACCTGGACCTAACCTGGACCTAACCTAACCTGGACCTGACCTAGACCTAATCTAACCTGGACCTAACCTAACCTGGACCTAACCTGAACTTAACCTAACCTGGACCTAACCTGGCCCTAACCTAACCTAACTTGGACTTAACCTAACCAGGACCTAACCTGGACCTAACCTGGACCTCACCTAACCTGGACCTAATCTAACCTGGACTTAACCTAACCTGGACCTAATCTGGACCTAACCTAACCTGGACCTAATCTAACCTGGACCTAACCTAACCTGGACCTAATCTAACCTGGACCTGACCTAACCTGGACCTAATCTAACCTGGACCTAACCTAACCTGGACCTAATCTAACCTGGACCTAATCTAACCTGGACCTAACCTAACCTGGACCTGACCTAACCTAGACCTAATCTAACCTGGACCTAACCTGGACCTAACCTAACCTGGACCTGACCTGGACCTAATCTAACCTGAACCTAACCTGGACCTAACCTGGACCTAATCTAACCTGGACCTAACCGAACCTGGACCTAACCTGGACCTGACCTAACCTGGACCTAATCTGGACCTAACCTAACCTGGACCTAATCTAACCTGGACCTAACCTAACCTGGACCTAACCTGAACTTAACCTAACCTGGACCTGACCTGGACCTAATCTAACCTGGACCTAACCTGGACCTAACCTGGACCTAACCTAACCTGGACCTAACCTGGACCTAACCTAACCTGGACCTGACCTAACCTGGACCTAATCTAACCTGGACCTGACCTAACCTGGACTTAACCTAACCTGGACCTAATCTGGACCTAACCTAACCTGGACCTAATCTAACCCGGACCTAACCTGGACCGAATCTAACCTGGACCTAACCAAACCTGGACCTAATCTAACCTGGACCTAACCTAACCTGGACCTAATCTAACCTGGACCTAACCTGGACTTAATCCAACCTAACCTGGACCTAACCTAACCTGGACCTGACCTAACCTAGACCTAATCTAACCTGGACCTAACCTAACCTGGACCTAACCTGGACCTAATCTAACCTGGACCTAACCTGGACCTAATCTAACCTGGACCTAACCTAACCTGGACCTAACCTGGACTTAATCCAACCTAACCTGGACCTAACCTAACCTGGACCTGACCTAACCTAGACCTAATCTAACCTGGACCTAACCTAACCTGGACCTAACCTAACCTGGACCTAATCTAACCTGGACCTAACCTGGACCTAATCTAACCTGGACCTAACCTAACCTGGACCTAACCTGGACCTGACCTAACCTGGCTCTAATCGAACCTGGACCTAACCTAACCTGGACCTAATCTAACCTGGACCTAACCTAACCTGGACCTAACCTAACCTGGACCTAACCTGGACCTGACCTAACCTAACCTGGACCTAATCTAACCTGGACCTAATCTAACCTGGACCTAATCTAACCTGGACCTAACCTAACCTGGACCTAACCTAGCCTGGACCTAACCTAACCTGGACCTAATCTAACCTGGACCTAATCTAACCTGGACCTAACCTAACCTGGACCTAATCTAACCTGGACCTAATCCTGTTGACTGCAAGCCCAGCATGATTTAGCATAGAATGCCATAGCAGCTGTTCACCTTGCACACATCCATATGGTCTATATTATATACCAGGGGTTCTCAAAGTGGGGTCTCAACATAAAACAATAAAAAATAGGTCTGTTTGAGGGGAGGAGCTTTAGGAGGTTGGGCTCATTATAATAGCTGGAAAGGAATAAATGGAACGGAGTTTCCATATGTTTGATACTGTTGCATTAATTTCCTTCCAGCCATTACTATGAACCTGTCCTCCTATAGCTCCTCCCACCAGCCTCCTTTCCCTCAAACAGACCATTTAAAAAATGCTTGCTAGGATTTCATACTGCCTTCGCTGAGCTGGCCAATCAGCAGTCTACTCACATTAATATTTTTTTATGACCGGTATACCCAAACACCATTCTGTTGTTGAAGTACACCTACAACATTCTGTTGTTGAAGTACACCCACACCATTCTGTTGTTGAAGTACACCCACACCATTCTGTTGTTGAAGTACACCCACACCATTCTGTTGTTGAAGTACACCCACACCATTCTGTTGTTGAAGTACACCCACACCATTCTGTTGTTGAAGTACACCCACACCATTCTGTTGTTGAAGTACACCCACACCATTCTGTTGTTGAAGTACACCCACACCATTCTGTTGTTGAAGTACACCCACACCATTCTGTTGTTGAAGTACACCCACACCATTCTGTTGTTGAAGTACACCCACACCATTCTGTTGTTGAAGTACACCCACACCATTCTGTTGTTGAAGTACACCCACACCATTCTGTTGTTGAAGTACACCCACACCATTCTGTTGTTGAAGTACACCCACACCATTCTGTTGTTGAAGTACACCCACAACATTCCAACACAGGAAAGTAGCTTTTTAAAATACTTATTTACAATTTTTTTAAAGAAAACTTTCACTCATATTGTCATTAATTATAGGTCATATTTCACAGAAATCTGTAAACACTGGACAGTTACTTAAATACTTTAAAAAAATGTAAAACATAAATGCACTGTAATTTAAGCTTTAAAACTGCAGAGTTCTCTCTCTTCCCCATGACAACAAAATGTGCAGAATTACAGGAAATTATTCTGAAAACTGCTAAATATTCTCTCTGATCCCAAGAGGAGGTCCTTTAAAATGTTCCTTCCCAGAGACGTGGTTCTTCCGGCGATGCACTGCCAAAGTCATAGTAAAACTCCTTGTATGATATTTTGACCTCACTCGAGTTATGATTATGAGTTGGGTTCCTGATGAATTGGATTCCTGATTAATTTTCTAAAACAAAAGGGGTCTCCAGCTCCCCTGTACTATACATTTAGGCCTATATTTTCACTATTTCACTGCTCACCTTGCTCATCTCAGCAGAGGACAGGGTGATGCTGTAGAGCTGACCACGGTCTGTACTGGTGACCAGGGTCTCCTCTGACGGGCTGATACACAGTGTGACCATCTCCTGCTGCTCCGCATGGCTCGGCTCGTTGCTGCACGGGTCTGCCGGGATCTGACACACACACACACACACACACACACACACACACACACACACACACACACACTTCAAATGAATGAGACCACCACCTCCTGTTCTGTTCATTATGAAGTCAAGTTATCATGTTCTCCAAACATTGACATTACCCTGATCTCCCTAGTCTTTCTGTAGTTGTCCTTCTCCTCTGTCTTCTCAAACAGACACACGGTCCCTGGGCCGGCAGAGCAGGCAAAGCCCTTAGAGTAGGACGTGATGGCTGTGATTCTGGGCATACGGGATGGGGCTGCCCCCTCTGACTTGACCTCCTCTGGCTTTCTCCTCTCTAGTTGTCTGTGCCGTGAAAGGACAATCATTTGTTATCCATTTGAGAATTAAATCTGTTAATGATTAGGATCAGACAGTCCAATTGTCAATGGGGGAAGTGTGGTAGGATTCCCCCTGCAGGAAGCATTCCTACAGACAGGTAGCCTAGCGTTGCGCCAGTAACAGAAAGGTTGCTGGTTCAAATCCCTGATCCGAATAGGTGAAAAAATCTGTCGATGTCCCTTTGAGCAAAGCACTTAACCCTAAGTTGTCTGCTAAATGACAAAAAAAAGACATTATTCTAAATAGCTGCTAGTGAGCAGCTAGTGCTTTTAAAAAAAATAACTACGTTGTCATTGCATAACACTTTGATAAATCAGAATAGTCAAACGTTATGAATAGAATGGGCTTGGAAGCAATTTGACTAGTAAACTCATGGGTACACTCGCAATGGCTTTCTCTTATTGTGATGCAATAATTTCCATGGTATTTTGGAATGTTCATTCAACTGATGCTGGATTGCCATGGTAATGTAGAATGTTCATTCAAATGATGCTGGATTGCCATGGTAATGTAGAATGTTCTATCAAATGATGCTGGATTGCCATGGTAATGTAGAATGTAAATTCAAATGATGCTAACTGATGTGGCTCATGTATTTTTTGTAATATATGTGGTAAAGAGGTCAATGGAATGCAGACTGTGGAGGATAGAAGGACGAAAATGTTTGATTGATTGATCGACTGATTGATCCGTCATCCTGTCTGACCTGTCTGCCTCCTGTGTGGCAGGCTTGGTGGTGACGCTCATCTCCCAGCGCAGGTCACCTGACTCGAACACCAGCAGCCTGCCCGTCTCTGTCCCCGCTATGACACGCTCCTCGGACATCCAGGTGTGCGACAGGAAGTTCTGGGACTCCAGCTTAAGGAAGTTGGACTGCTTCAGGGCGCCCTCAGCATAGCGGAAGAGCTTGAAGACCCCATTGCCGCTCACGCAGATCTGGGTGTTGTCCTGCGGGTTAAAGCTGACCTGGGGGTGATGAAGATGAAGACGATGATGATAGGTCTTTTTTATTTATTTATTGTACCTTTATTTAACTAGTCAAGTCAGTTAAGAACAAATTCGTATTTACAATGACGGCCTAGGAACAGTGGGTTAACTGCCTTATTCAGGAGCAGAACGACAGATTTTTTACCTTGTCAGCTCGGGGGATTCAATCTAGCAACCTTTCAGTTACTGGCCCAACGCTCTAACCACTAGGCTGCTATATAGTTGTTCAGTGTGTGTGGTTGAGTACTTTATGCTCTGTGCTTGACTTGGACTGAAATAGGTGCCATCACTGTTTATTTATGTGGAGGAGCTCCACAACACTTGTGAGCTAATATTCTATGAGAGGAACAGGAGCTCCAGCAGTAGTAAATCGGAGATGCCGATACTCCGGTGAGCTCCTTGCCCAAGTCAAGCAAGGTGTGTGTGTCAGTGTGTGTACGCGTCCACAAGATATATACATCCACAACTGTACCTCAAAATGTCACACTTTTCTTTTGTTTTAATTTCACCAGGATAAAATACCATCATGAAGTAGAGGCCCACTTCTCCCCCCTCTTCTCTCCTCTGGTCTGCCTATTTCTGTCACACCCACCTGGTTGATGGGGTTGGTGGACCCTGTCGTCTTCACTGAGGCCATGACCTTCTGCTTCTCCCACATCCAGTAGAACAGGGTCCAGTCGGGGGCTCCTGCCTGCCCTATCAGGTACTTGGAGTCGGGGGAGAAGGCCATGGAGACAAATTCCAGCACGGGGACCTCTCCCCCACTGAGCACCTTCCTCTTCCGGCTCTGCTCGTGCTGCAGGTCGTACACGGTGATGGTGCCCTTCTCACCACGCTCTGACACGGCCAGGTAGCGGCGGTTGGCGCTGATGGCCAGGGCCTGCATGCCCTGGCTTTTCTCTGTGCCTATGAGGAAAAATGGAGGGGTAGTGCACTACATAGGGAATAGGATGCCATTTGGGACAAACACCTAATGTTGTACATGAGGTTTTGGTCTTTGTCATTTTCATTTAATGAAGTATACCTTTACTTAACCCCCCTGCTGTGTTCCAGTTCTCTCTCTGAAAAATCTACTTCATTTAATCTGATTGTCATAAGGTTCCATGACTTTGTCCACACTGGACATCTAAACACACAAAATTCATTTGGATGATTTTCATAAAATGTTGGGTGTTTTATTTAACTTTTCTACACCTGTGGTGTTCCCGGTGACCGGTCTTTAGAAATGAATCGGTGAGACTACAATTAGTGTATAAAATGGATTCCCAGACCCCCACATGGATGTGTGTTTGAACACACACACACACACACACACACACACACATCACTCCCCTTCTTGGCTTCCATGGCAACCCAAACGGGGACCTTTCCCTAATAGAATCTTTCCCCCACGGGAACCACACCTGTTAGCATTCTCACAAACAATCGCAACATTGTTTCAATAATGTATAGAACTTTTCTCTCGGCTCTGGTATATAAAGCTTTTTTGAGGCCTTGCGTGTTCATTTGCTAAATTGTAATTACTTCGCTACTGTGGACTATTTATTCCCTTACCTCCTCACGCCATTTGAACACACTGTATATAGACTTTTTTTCTATTGTGTTACTGACTGTACGTTTGTTTATGTGTAACTCTGTGTTGTTGTTTGTGTCGCACTGCTTTGCTTTATCTTGGCTCAACTGGCCTACCTGGTGAAATAAAAATAAATAAAACGTGAGGCTCTTGATCATGACACTGGTGAGGAGAGAATCCTTGTTAAACTTCGACACAAAGTAGTCTGTGATAAATAACACAAAATGTTTTATCTGAGTATTTGATACAGAATTAATTCACATGAAACGAACACAACAGGAGGGTTAACCAGACAAGTAGATTGAGAACACATCATTTTTCCAATGAACTTAGCTAGCTAACGAAACGCATATGTACACTGCAAGAGAAAATAAGTATAACTAGCTAAAATTGTATACTTTTATCATTTGGGAGCAACTACCTGGAATGAACCTCTGCCATCTCTGGTCAATGTTGTAGCGTACACAGTTGTTTCCGCATGGGAAGATGACCGTCTGCTCATCGAAGTAGCAAATATTATTTATTACTCCTGTCCGCAAACCGAAGATGTAGTGACACTGGGCTACAACCGAAGCCATTGTTCAATCCGGTAACCCGTTATTAAAACTAACTGTTCTAATGTCTGTAAAACAAAGCACACAAATGTAGCTAACCAGTCACGGATTGGAAACATACAGCCAGGCTAAATTAGCTTGCTAACGTTAGCAGTTAGCGTTATAGCTGAACAAGTTCTGTTTGCAATTCAAGCTAACTGTCTAGAAATACAGAGACACCACACTCTCGGGCATTGACACTAACTTGATCCGTAGTTGAAACGTTGCAAAGAAATTAATATTAGTTATCAAGTTTAGATATGTGAATCTGTCTTTCTAAAAAAAAAAAAAAAATTGTGCATCATGTTTTGCAGAGCGGACGTGTTCCTCTAGTGTGTTTGGTTACCAAGGATACGTGAAGCCTGAGCATAGCCATAGCAACCATGGAGAATGACGCGCAACGCTGGACCATTGGATGGCGCCAAATACTGAACCTTCTCCAGATGCGATTGGCTTTGGAATTTAAATCATATCCAAGCACTACTTATCATTTTAATATCAACATCAAGAGTCAATTTTCATTGCACATTACTGTAACACTGTAAGACAATTTTATGCTCAAAATTAATCCATTGATCTGTGGGGTTTTTTAAACTCCCAACACTCATCTGTGACACAAGACTGTATTAATATTCATGTATGCATAATGTCTGTTGTAAATTAGCTTATCCACCCACTGGCTGTTTGATGTCTGGAAAAAATATAATGAATCAATACATTTTTTTGTGACTTACTTATATTCAATATTCCCCGTGTGAAGGTTGGTGTAATGTAATGCTTGTCTGAATTTGGATCAACATTTAAGAAATACTGAGAGCAATACGATCAGGCTAAAATTATAACGCAATCTTAAAACTATAAGCTATTCCTTATGTACAAATGTGATATTAGCAATGACACTGTGTTCCTGTTTTTGCCATTCAACATTGAATCCATATAGATTTTCTCCTGGTCCAAGAGTCACTGTAATACAAAAGAAATTGGACGTGTTGAGTTTGACTGGTCTGACAGTCACCTGAATCCCATGAAGCACCCAGAGAGGCTTTACAAAGAGAACTTCTTCTTATATGTGCTTTACACTAAAGAAAACGGCATCAAATCACACAGGCCTTTTCCATGAAACCAGCTGTTTAGGAACACGTAATGACAACAGCATAGATGTTTTGTTATATATTTTATTTCATGAACAACCGCAACATGGCTGTGAATATAATACAACTGAACTGACTAATTAACTGGATGAGGAAGAAAACATTGTTCCTGATAAAGACAAGAAATGTCAAGGCAAATCCTTTTTTTTTTTTTTTTTTTTTTTTTTTTACAAATATGAGATTATATTTGACTATAAATATGACTGTTAAAAATTATTAATTATTAATTAAATAATTAAACAAAAATAGCTTTTGTAAAAAGTACAAAAAATGTCATCCCCCCCCCAGAAATGATAGCAGATTATTGTTGTGTTGTTGTTCTTTTATCCAATGGTTGTTATTGTGTGTACAATGAGAATTGAAACTCCTGCGCATAATGAACTGCAAGGTGTAACAAGGTAGAAATGTCAACGGTGACTTAGCTAAAGTCTTTGGTGCTGTATAATTGCACAACAGAAAGGGTAAATATGATTTTTCTCAAGTGGATATATGATGTTAGGATGCTAACCACATGACCTTCGCCCTCACACAGTGTTCTGGGAAGAGGAGGCATTTTCCAGTGAGCTGCTCTCTGACCCTTGGTTGCTGTGGGGATGTCCACCTGTAGTAGGAGAAAGGAAAGACAGGGCGACATTGTGAGCCAATCGAGTTGTCTACCTCAGTTAACACCAAGTGTGGTCAGAGAATGCATTTATTTAATTTAACTTTTATTTAAAATAGGCAAGTCAGTTTAAGAACACATTCTTATTTACAATGACGGGCTACCCCGTCCAAACCCGGACAACGCTGGGCCAAGCCTGGAATTGAACCAATGTCTGTAGTGATGCCTCTAGCACTGAGATGCAGTGCTTTAGATCGCTGCGCACTCAGGAGCCATCAGAGAATGTATAGGTAGATGGTATGAACTAAGGTTGTGTTTGACTATATATATATATATATATATATATAATATATATATATATATATATATATATATATATATATATATGCCAATAATATCTGTAAGAAAGTGAGAAATATAATACAATTTCGACCGGTCTCTTAATGTCCCACTGTTCTGACATTATCAGTTGTTACATCCTCTGCAGCATTGAGGCCTCAGTGGCAGAGCAAGTGGTCTCTATGACATTATACATTATCCACCAACACAGTATGATTGCCGGCAACAGCCACAAAACACACGTACTTGTTCCATGTTCTCTGTCCTTAGGTAGAGAAGGCTGTGGTGACGGATGCGACCTCAGAACCAGCTCCTCCAGGTAACTTCCAGGACGAATGTCACTGCCAGGGGGGTGAGGGGCAAAGAATGGCACTCTGCCACCCTGGGTGCAAACCATACAGATTCACATACAAGCAAACGGGCTTCCATCCATTTTGTCAGGGTTCATTTTTCACCAAAATAGCTATACACTGTCATGGCATAGTATGGATCGCAAAAAATATATATTAATCTGTCATGTCATAGGTATAATGTAATGTCCTCCAAGTGTAAAGCCCATTTTGACAGCACATTTACTTCATTATATATATTTTTAATTCTAATGCTTTTGGGTCTTACGTTTATAGGACCTGCCTCAGGAGGGTAGTGCATCGGGCCAGGTGCTGGAAAGTGAGGGAAACCCATTGGACCATTCCCGACCTTGAAAGGCCCTGGTGGTGGCAGCGGCATGTTCACCAGAATGGCTGGGCAAGCTGCGTAGCCATTCGGGTAGCCTGAGAAGAACTTAAAGGGGAACTGCATGGCCACCATTTCTCCAGAGTACATGTCTCTCTGGCCGCCAACCTCCGCTATAACATAGTCGCTGGGGAAATGTGGGCCGCCTTTGTGGATGCGATGTAAAGAAAGAAAGAAAAAATGTAAAAGCGAGTTTGTACATACAGCATTATGTGTAGGCTACATAATCACAAACACTGAAACTCATCCCAACAAGATAATAAAAAGGCGCGAAATTAGAGCTCTGAAATTCAATAGCAACCTAACCATGTTAGCTACCCAGTTAACAAGGTTTATCAACAATATTAAAATATATATCGTTTTAAAAAATGTTTTATTTATTATGTTTTTCAAGAATGTAACGTTAGCTAGCGCTACAAAAAAAAACACATGCATGTTAAATGAATTTATTCAACAAAAGATTGATCCACTTACTTCGACTCATCGCTGAAGACGCATCCTGAATCCCACTCCAAGGCGTCCCGTAACCACCGTCTTCACCGCCATGATCACCACCTCCAGGGGTGGACTTTCTCTGCGGTTCATGAGTGATCCATGGGCCATGGCCATCTTTGGCAGACTTGTCGGGGACCTCCATCTCCGCATAGGTCCTACCGTATGCCTCTTCAACCCGTTGTGGTGGCATCTTGATGACTGTCTCTGTACGTGTTCCGGGGCCAGGAAACATCACTCCAGATGTGTCGGGCAGATGTGCGTTTTCCACCCGGCCGCTCAAAGTGCCATCAACCGGTGTATCACCGGGCCTTGACCAAGTCAAATTAAGTGCTGATTCTTCTTTGTTAGTTTTCTTGATCCGTCTTTGAAATGCCATTATTTTCGTTCTCTCTGCAATCAGAGAACATTTCCAACAATTGCATTTAAGAAATTGACACTGTCCCGAATGTCCCTTGAGTTGAACAATGAATCCATGATTTCTGCATCTGGCACACTTTGGGTTTCGTGGACTTTTTTGCGGTTTGTAAACATTTGACATGATTAATTCTACTTAGCTAGCTAGTTATCCGGCGATCAAGAAGGCCTGCAAGTCAAAGCGAAAGTTAAACCCCTCCCTAAAAAATGGCTTAATTTTCCTACTGATTGTGTTGCTAGCTATGCTTGTCACGATCATGAGCTTTCAGTCAAGAGGGGTTTCACTCAGGAACAACACAATTTAATGCGGCGGTGCCACGTGACGTGAAACCTTGTATCTATTTGGGGGTGGGAAAAGTTTACAAACGTTGTTCACAGGATCGTCGTCAATTAATTGTAAAAAAAATAAAAATACAAAATGTATTTTAGAGTTTCAGAATGGGCTCATGCATGCTGGTTTTGCACGCAATGTCTTATCAATGTGGAATTAAATGTAAAACACTATATTTAACACTATACTGTAAATAGCACTACTATTTGTAAGATGTATTAATAACTTATACATGTTTTAATTTATACATTGTATTTGAAATACCAGCAGAAATTGCTATTTTTCTTCAAATAAATATAAACTATATAAAATTTAAAAAAGAGATCTGAGCACACAGAGTATAACATTCTTAAACTAAGGATATGAAAAGTTACACCACACATCCCATTTGTCAACCATAAAATAGACTACTAATTGCCTAATAATGAGGCGTCTTCAACATTAAACGTCAATCTTTATAAAATGTATGCTTGCTAGTGTCTGGTTGTATGTGTTGCCAAGGTGATGGGGGAGAAGAGGTTGTGATTTATGATGGTGTCACTCAGCTGCCATTAGGCTGTCTATGCTCGGCTGCACAGTGCACCACTGTGTCACGCTACATCAGTCAGTTCAGATGTACACCAGCCTCCTGGCTCTGAGGTTCTGGGCGGAGACAGCGTGAGACAATCCCAAAACCACTGAATAGTATCCAAGTGTGAGTGATTGAAAAGTACAGAACAGTGCTTTTAAGGTAGCAGCGACTGTGGCACGTACATGCAAAACACTATACTTTATACATTACATGAATAGCCAACCGGGGCTCAAGTCTACATGTGGACTTGATGGTAAGATCAAATCAAATGTATTTATATAGCCCTTCGTACATCAGCTGATATCTCAAAGTGCTGTACAGAAACCCAGCCTAAAACCCCAAACAGCAAGCAATGCAGGTGTAGAAGCACGGTGGCTGGGAAAAACTCCCTAGAAAGGCCAAAACCTAGATTATACTGCACTGTGTTGCAAGGATGCTGCTGCTACTGAATCATGACAATACAACATGACAGTGTTCTGTAAAAACACAGGAGTATAATTACAATACTGCAGTGCATCCAAACTCAAAACAACAGTTGTGTTAAAGGGGAATGATGAGGTTCAGGATACTTACTGTACACGGGGTCCTGTTCCAATAGTATTCTTTCCGTGACATACAGTAGCTTTCACCAGTTATCCAATGTCAGAACAGTGATAATTTAAAGGAAGGAAGGAAGGATGGATGCATCTCAGAGTATTCTAACAGGGTCCATGGTGTTCTCTGGAAATGACATCATTGACTGGATATAAAGTGACAGATGCAGATCAACCAGTTTTCAACTCAGCCGAGACAGCCCCGCCACCGTCAACTCTCCCAGCATTGGTATAGGCTGTTGGAAGAGAGGCATTGGTATAGGCTGTCGGAAGAGAGGCATTGGTATAGGCTGTCGGAAGAGAGGCATTGATATAGGCTGTTGGAAGAGAGGCATTGGTATAGGCTGTTGGAAGAGAGGCATTGGTATAGGCTGTCGGAAGAGAGGCATTGGTATAGGCTGTCGGAAGAGAGGCATTGGTATAGGCTGTAGGAAGAGAGGCATTGGTATAGGCTGTTGGAAGAGAGGCATTGGTATAGGCTGTTGGAAGAGAGGCATTGGTATAGGCTGTTGGAAGAGAGGCATTGGTATAGGCTGTCGGAAGAGAGGCATTGGTATAGGCTGTTGGAAGAGAGGCATTGGTATAGGCTGTCGGAAGAGAGGCATTGGTATAGGCTGTTGGAAGAGAGGCATTGGTATAGGCTGTTGGAAGAGAGGCATTGGTATAGGCTGTTGGAAGAGAGGCATTGGTATAGGCTGTTGGAAGAGAGGCATTGGTATAGGCTGTCGGAAGAGAGGCATTGGTATAGGCTGTCGGAAGAGAGGCATTGGTATAGGCTGTCGGAAGAGAGGCATTGGTATAGGCTGTCGGAAGAGAGGCATTGGTATAGGCTGTCGGAAGAGAGGCATTGGTATAGGCTGTTGGAAGAGACAGGCATTGGTATAGTTTGTGGGAAGAGACAGGCATTGGTATAGGCTGTCGGAAGAGAGGCATTGGTATAGGCTGTTGGAAGAGACAGGCATTGGTATAGTTTGTGGGAAGAGACAGGCATTGGTATAGGCTGTCGGAAGAGAGGCATTGGTATAGGCTGTGTGAAGAGACAGACATTGGTATAGGCTGTGTGAAGAGACTAGTATTGTTATAGCTCTAGCCTCCCCAGTCATGAAGCTCCCAGAGTGTCTGTATGGCACTAGACAGATGTGTCATTTCAAGCAGCGGTGGAATAAGTACTCAATTGTCATACTGAAGTAAAAGTAAAGATATCCTTAATAGAAAATGACTCAAGTAAAAGTGAAAGTCTCCCAGTAAAATACTACTTGAGTAAAAGTCTAAAAGTATTTGGGTTTAAATGTACTTAAGTATCAAAGTAAAAATATAAACCCTTTCAAAATTCCTTATAATAAACAAACCAGACTGCACAAAAAAAAACCAGACTGTTTTTCTTTTTATTGACGGATAGCCTTTGGCACACTCCATCACTCAGACATAATTTACAAACAAAACATGTGTGTTTATTGAGTCGTTTAGAACAGAGGCAGCAGGGATGACCGGGGATGTTCTCTGTTTAGTGAGTCCTCCAGATCAGAGGCAGTAGGGATGACTAGGGATGTTCTCTGTTTAGAGAGTCCTCCAGATCAGAGGCAGCAGGGATGACCAGGGATGTTCTCTGTTTAGAGAGTCCTCCAGATCAGAGGCAGTAGGGATGACCAGGGATGTTCTCTGTTTAGAGAGTCCTCCAGATCAGAGGCAGCAGGGATGACCAGGGATGTTCTCTGTTTAGTGAGTTCTCCAGATCAGAGGCAGCAGGGATGACCAGGGATGTTCTCTGTTTAGAGAGTCCTCCAGATCAGAGGCAGCAGGGATGACCAGGGATGTTCTCTGTTTAGAGAGTCCTCCAGATCAGAGACAGCAGGGATGACTAGGGATGTTCTCTGTTTAGAGAGTCCTCCAGATCAGAGGCAGCAGGGATGACCAGGGATGTTCTCTGTTTAGAGAGTCCTCCAGAACAGAGGCAGCAGGGATGACCAGGGATGTTCTCTGTTTAGTGAGTCCTCCAGATCAGAGGCAGCAGGGATGACCAGGGATGTTCTCTGTTTAGAGAGTCCTCCAGATCAGAGACAGTAGGGATGACCAGGGATGTTCTCTGTTTAGAGAGTCCTCCAGATCAGAGGCAGCAGGGATGACCAGGGATGTTCTCTTTATAAGTGTGTGAATTTCCTGTAAAAATGTAGCGACTACTTTTGGGTATTGGGGAAAATGCATGGAGTTGGAATATATAATTTTCTTTAGGAATGTAGTGAAGTAAAAGTAAAAGTTGGCAAAAATATAAAAAGTACAGATACCCCCAAAAAACGTTTTAAGTAGTACTTTAAAGTATTTTTAGTTTAGTACTTTACACCACTGAAGTCTGAAAGGGTTTTTTAGCAGGTAAGAGGCTGTGCTCATAGGTAGTGGGTTTTAGTGGTATTAACATTACACATTTTACTTCTGAGTCTTTAAGCCGATGCTCTTATCCAGAGCGACTTACAGTTAGTTAGTGCTTTCATCTTAAGATAGCTAGGTGGCACAACCACATATCACAGGCATAGGAAGTAACTTTTCCTCAAAGTAGCCATCCGCAAAGTCAGAGCTAGAATGGGGAGGGGTCAAGTGTTGGTTCAGGAAAGTGTTATTATGTATTAACACACACTGCATTATTTTGGTTCATGTCCAGTGATTTGGTTCAGGTCCAGTGATTTGGTTCATGTCCAGGGATTTGGTTCATGTCGAGGGATTTGGTTCAGGTCCAGTGATTTGGTTCATGTCCAGTGATTTGGTTCAGGTCCAGTGATTTGGTTCATGTCCAGTGATTTGGTTCAGGTCCAGTGATTTGGTTCATGTCCAGAGATTTGGTTCATGTCCAGTGATTTGGTTCAGGTCCAGTGATTTGGTTCAGGTCCAGTGATTTGGTTCATGTCCAGAGATTTGGTTCATGTCCAGTGATTTGGTTCAGGTCCAGTGATTTGGTTCATGTCCAGTGATTTGGTTCATGTCCAGGGATTTGGTTCATGTCCAGGGATTTGGTTCATGTCCAGAGATTTGGTTCAGGTCCAGTGATTTGGTTCAGGTCCAGTGATTTGGTTCAGGTCCAGTGATTTGGTTCATGTCCAGTGATTTGGTTCAGGTCCAGTGATTTGGTTCAGGTCCAGTGATTTGGTTCAGGTCCAGTGATTTGGTTCAGGTCCAGGGATTTGGTTCATGTCCAGTGATTTGGTTCATGTCCAGGGATTTGGTTCATGTCCAGTGATTTGGTTCAGGTCCAGGGATTTGGTTCATGTCCAGTGATTTGGTTCATGTCCAGTGATTTGGTTCAGGTCCAGTGATTTGGTTCAGGTCCATCCATTTTAGCGATTTGCCTTTGTCACCACAGAAAACCACAGTGACCACATACTGTGAAGCTACAGACATACAGTGCATTCGGAAAGTATTCAGACCCCATGACTTTTTCCACATTTTGTTACGTTACAGACTTTTTCTGAAAATGTCTTAAATAGTTTTTTTCCTCATCTATCTACACACAATACCCCATAATGACAAAGCAAAAACAGGTTTTTAGAAATTTTAGCAAATGTATTTAAAATTAAAAACTGAAATATCACATTTACATAAGTATTAAGTACAGGCAGGACATAGGCAAAATACGTCGTTAGTGAGACAGGCAGAAACTATCATACACAGGAGGAGTAAATCACAGGAAAAACAGCACTCCGAAAGACGTGTGTCACAAAACAAACAATACCTCACAATGATGGGGTGCAAAGAACTGAACTAAACCATGTGTGATAATGACATACAGGTGTGTGAACAGGTGATTAGAATTCAGGTGATTGGGATCTGGAGAGTGAGCTGCGTTCAGGGGATCTGTGTGTTTGAGGGTGTGAGCTGGAAGCAGACGTTACAGATTTACTGTAGTTTGCCTCTTAATCCTCAGTGTGTCAAATGCATTTTCCTTCAGTCCTCATTCACTCTCTGGCAGCAAACTGGCTGAAAACTAAATTCCTTCTGCGTTATCGTCAACAGGTGAGATTCAAATTTGATCCAATTCATTTCTGCCACTTAAAGATTCCATGTGATTTCAGAACATTGTGCTGTGGGCTTACTGGGCTTGGGTCTAGTCTGAAATATGACATGTATATTTTAGTATACATATTAGCATATTTTCACATTGTCGGTGGTGTCCCCATATGCTTATTACATAGGCATTCAAATGATACCTATATCTGAAATATGTTTTTGTTGTTCTTTATTTGTACTTTATTTATGGATTTTCAATTATATTGATTTATTTAAGGTTTATTTTGAATTGTACACATTTGCATCTAAAAGCTGAATTGCAGCTTACATAGGCCTATGTAAATACAACATATATACAGTATATATAGGCTGTAGTATACAATGTTACTGTTATGCAGCATTAAGCAGTCTCACAAGAGTAAGGCATAGGACTGTTGTTGTACCTGTCAGTCCGAGTAGGGGGAAGGATCAGTTTGTGACTGGATCGGGTAGTAGGGGGAAGGATCAGTTTGTGACTGGATCGGGTAGTAGGGGGAAGGATCAGTTTGTGACTGGATCGGGTAGTAGGGGGAAGGATCAGTTTGTGACTGGATCGGGTAGTAGGGGGAAGGATCAGTTTGTGACTGGATCGGGTAGTAGGGGGAAGGATTAGTTTGTGACTGGATCGGGTAGTAGGGGGAAGGATCAGTTTGTGACTGGATCGGGTAGTAGGGGGAAGGATCAGTTTGTGACTGGATCGGGTAGTAGGGGGAAGGATCAGTTTGTGACTGGATCGGGTAGTAGGGGGAAGGATCAGTTTGTGACTGGATCGGGTAGTAGGGGGAAGGATCCGTTTGTGACTGGATCGGGTAGTAGGGGGAAGGATCAGTTTGTGACTGGATCGGGTAGTAGGGGGAAGGATCAGTTTGTGACTGGATCGGGTAGTAGGGGGAAGGATTAGTTTGTGACTGGATCGGGTAGTAGGGGGAAGGATCAGTTTGTGACTGGATCGGGTAGTAGGGGGAAGGATCAGTTTGTGACTGGATCGGGTAGTAGGGGGAAGGATCAGTTTGTGACTGGATCGGGTAGTAGGGGGAAGGATCAGTTTGTGACTGGATCGGGTAGTAGGGGGAAGGATCAGTTTGTGACTGGATCGGGTAGTAGGGGGAAGGATCAGTTTGTGACTGGATCGGGTAGTAGGGGGAAGGATCAGTTTGTGACTGGATCGGGTAGTAGGGGGAAGGATCAGTTTGTGACTGGATCGGGTAGTAGGGCGAAGGATCAGTTTGTGACTGGATCGGGTAGTAGGGGGAAGGATCAGTTTGTGACTGGATCGGGTAGTAGGGGGAAGGATCAGTTTGTGACTGGATCGGGTAGTAGGGGGAAGGATCAGTTTGTGACTGGATCGGGTAGTAGGGGGAAGGATCAGTTTGTGACTGGATCGGGTAGTAGGGGGAAGGATCAGTTTGTGACTGGATCGGGTAGTAGGGGGAAGGATCAGTTTGTGACTGGATTGGGTAGTAGGGGGAAGGATCAGTTTGTGACTGGATCGGGTAGTAGGGGGAAGGATTAGTTTGTGACTGGATCGGGTAGTAGGGGGAAGGATCAGTTTGTGACTGGATCGGGTAGTAGGGGGAAGGATCAGTTTGTGACTGGATCGGGTAGTAGGGGGAAGGATCAGTTTGTGACTGGATCGGGTAGTAGGGGGAAGGATCAGTTTGTGACTGGATCGGGTAGTAGGGGGAAGGATCAGTTTGTGACTGGATCGGGTAGTAGGGGGAAGGATCAGTTTGTGACTGGATCGGGTAGTAGGGCGAAGGATCAGTTTGTGACTGGATCGGGTAGTAGGGGGAAGGATCAGTTTGTGACTGGATCGGGTAGTAGGGGGAAGGATCCGTTTGTGACTGGATCGGGTAGTAGGGGGAAGGATCAGTTTGTGACTGGATCGGGTAGTAGGGGGAAGGATCAGTTTGTGACTGGATCGGGTAGTAGGGGGAAGGATTAGTTTGTGACTGGATCGGGTAGTAGGGGGAAGGATCAGTTTGTGACTGGATCGGGTAGTAGGGGGAAGGATCAGTTTGTGACTGGATCGGGTAGTAGGGGGAAGGATCAGTTTGTGACTGGATCGGGTAGTAGGGGGAAGGATCAGTTTGTGACTGGATCGGGTAGTAGGGGGAAGGATCAGTTTGTGACTGGATCGGGTAGTAGGGGGAAGGATCAGTTTGTGACTGGATCGGGTAGTAGGGGGAAGGATCAGTTTGTGACTGGATCGGGTAGTAGGGGGAAGGATCAGTTTGTGACTGGATCGGGTAGTAGGGCGAAGGATCAGTTTGTGACTGGATCGGGTAGTAGGGGGAAGGATCAGTTTGTGACTGGATCGGGTAGTAGGGGGAAGGATCAGTTTGTGACTGGATCGGGTAGTAGGGGGAAGGATCAGTTTGTGACTGGATCGGGTAGTAGGGGGAAGGATCAGTTTGTGACTGGATCGGGTAGTAGGGGGAAGGATCAGTTTGTGACTGGATCGGGTAGTAGGGGGAAGGATCAGTTTGTGACTGGATCGGGTAGTAGGGGGAAGGATCAGTTTGTGACTGGATCGGGTAGTAGGGGGAAGGATCAGTTTGTGACTGGATCGGGTAGTAGGGGGAAGGATCAGTTTGTGACTGGATCGGGTAGTAGGGCGAAGGATCAGTTTGTGACTGGATCGGGTAGTAGGGGGAAGGATCAGTTTGTGACTGGATCGGGTAGTAGGGGGAAGGATCAGTTTGTGACTGGATCGGGTAGTAGGGGGAAGGATCAGTTTGTGACTGGATCGGGTAGTAGGGGGAAGGATCAGTTTGTGACTGGATCGGGTAGTAGGGGGAAGGATCAGTTTGTGACTGGATCGGGTAGCAGGGGGAAGGATCAGTTTGTGACTGGATCGGGTAGTAGGGGGAAGGATCAGTTTGGGACTGGATCGGGTAGCAGGGGGAAGGATCAGTTTGTGACTGGATCGGGTAGATCTGCCGCTGACACGGCCTCTCGTCTGAGGCAGCTACTTGTTGTAAATCCTGGGAAATTGCAAAATGAGAACAGAGAGACGGGTAGAACAAGTGTAACATCATCTTTGTCTGAGAGTGAATATATCCTTTCACTTATCCTTACATTGAAGATCATGTAACTTTCAAGAGGTGTCTAGTTCAGTTCTTCAGTATTTCTCATCTGGCAAGGGAACAGATGCCTCTTGCCCCCTATCCCTGTGGAGAATGAGACAGCCATAATCAGTGACATTCAGGCCCCCAATTTCTGCTGTTGCTCACTGGGGCAAGAGGAGGTTTCCACAGTGGGCTGAAAGTCAGTTATTGTATTTTTCTTTGCACAGCACTCAAGACATAGACAGTAATGCCTGAAAATGTATTTGATCATGTCAGAGCACAACAATGGCCTCCAAAATGTATTTTTCACTCATCAATGCATCCATGATAACAGGCATAACAACATGTTTCACTCTTTGGTTCAACGCTCTGATTGGCTAAGGATATTATTGTCGTGTGTGTGTGTGTGTGTGTGTGTGTTGGAAGGAGGGGGTGGTGGTGGTGGGATTAAGTTCCACTTCAGCTTAAATCTCCATTAAATGACAGATTTTTTTGCTGTCAGCAGTGGTCGTGGCCTAGATTTGATTTACGGCACCGTTTGTTTTGGCGAGGAGATCGTCGTCACTGTAAATACCCCCCCCCCCACCTCACCACAGTGCAGAAACCTCACTGTACTAAGCACAACCAGTTAAACAGTTGTATGGTGGGTAATGAGGGGGAAGTAGTAATGTTGTGCTCCCCCCCCCACCCCCCACCTCACCACAGTGCAGAAACCTCACTGTGTTAAGCACAACCATTTAAACAGTTGTATGGTGGGTAATGAGGGGGAAGTAGTAATGTTGTGCCCCCCCCCCCCCCCACCTCACCACAGTGCAGAAACCTCACTATGTTAAGCACAACCATTTAAACAGTTGTATGGTGGGTAATGGGGGGTAAGTAATGATGTTGTGCTGCCACCACAGGGAGCCTTACCATTTGCGTATTAGACGAGAGGTGTTTTTGTCTTCATAATTGTTTGGTGTGTTGTCTATTAAGATTAGGGTTGTTAAAAATATATGGCAGTGTCAAGGGGGGGAGCTCCTACTGTAACTTTTTGCGCTGGTGCAAGATAGAGAAAAGCCACAGAGGGACTCTCAGACCCTTTTTTAAAAGATGCACACGTTGAGCATCTGCTGGCAAACAAGTCCAGACGTGTTTTGCACCTGCAGGTGCAGAATCGTTTGACCTCCTTAACCCCATTTATATTTGCCTCTGCCCAGTTCCCCACTCTGTCTGTCTGTGTGTCTGTCTGTGTGTCTGTCTGTGTGTCTGTCTGTGTGTCTGTCTGTCTGTCTGTCTGTCTGTCTGTCTGTCTGTGTGTCTGTCTGTGTGTCTGTCTGTGTGTCTGTCTGTGTGTCTGTCTGTCTGTCTGTCTGTCTGTCTGTCTGTCTGTCTGTCTGTCTGTCTGTCTGTCTCTGTCTCTGTCTCTGTCTCTGTCTCTGTCTCTGTCTGATTGCAGAGCCAGCTGAGTAGAAGTGTTCTGGCCAGGTTCCCCTCTCTCCACTGGGATTCTCTGCCTCTAACCCTATTACAGAGGTGCTGACCTGTTGCACCCTCTACAACCACTGTGATTATTATTACTTGACCCTGCTGGTCATCTATGAAGGTTTGAACTTCTTTGCCATGTACTGTTATAATCTCCACCCGGCACAGCCAGAAGAGGACTGGCCACCACTGAGAGGCTGGTTCCTCTCTAGGTTTCTTCCTAGGTTCCTGCCTTTCTAGGGAGTTTTTCCTAGCCACGGTGCTTCTACATCTGCATTGCTTGCTGTTTGGGGTTTTAGGCTGGGTTTCTGTACAGCCCTGTAAAAAGGGATTTACAAATACATTTGATTGATTGATCGTGTATCTCTCTCTTGCTCTGTCTGTCTCTGTGTGTGTGTGCGTGTGTGTTTGTGTGTGTGTGTGTCTGTCTGTGTGTGTGTGCGCGTGTGTGTGTGTCTGTGTGTGTCTGTGTCTGTGTCGGTGTCTGTGTGTCGCTCTCTCTTCAATATTTATGTGATACAAACAATTATTTTGCAGAAAAATTTCAATTAGATATTAAATTAATAAAACATGGTTTATTGTGTATTATTGTGGTAGGACAAACCTTCGTTTTGGTCCTTGTTTCCAGGGGACCCTAATTAGTGGGGAACATTCTAAAACGAATACAATTAAATCTGTTCAGGTAAGAGCTTTGTCCTGAAGGACTGTAGAGTTGTTATTTTAAACCTTGGTTATATTTTGTTTTCATCTATAGACTCGGATACTGTAATAAGTTATTATATGCGTTGTTGGTCTATGCATCCTCATGCATTCCTGCTTATCCATCACGAGTGAAGAACACAAGTTAATTCTTAGTTTTGGGAATTCCCGGCAGTGTTGGCCTTTCTGTAGAACATTGTAAAAATGATAGACTACAGTAGACTACACACATTCACGTCATCGGCAGTAAAGAATGGGGCGCGTTAATTAAAAGACTGCTTTATTTTCTTGGCACAATCCCCGCCCATACACGCCGTCGTCACCGATTCAAATTGCCAGTGAGGCTGAGGCAAGGCAAGGGGGGTTTCGGCCGGTAAAGTAGGCTAACACCGTCGCATCGCTAGAAGAACGGATTTTCGGACAGGCTTTGTTTGTGTATGAGCTCCATCACCTCCTCCAGAAATGTGGACGGATATAAGGAAACTACTGATCTTTCATTTGTTTGTCCTAAAACACTGCTCAAAAGGTTGGTCCTATTTTCCTTGATCACTAAAATGATGGTAATCGGTTAAAATTATACCCGTAATACGCTAAACAGAGAGAGGGGTCCAGATGCGGTCTCCTCCGGATGATAGCGCTACAGCAATGTGGGACAACCCCTCATTGTTTCTGAAAGCTCAATGAAAATAGCACACACTGTATTTTCGATGTAAAATAAAGGAGAACATTTATGGACAATTTGTTCGTCTACTTGGCATGTGTTCCTCCTTGGATGTGAGGCAGCATCCATATAATTGCAACATGGGATGTGGGGCAGTAGGCTTGCAACATTAATCTTTGTCTCATTGTAACGATGTGGTTTATTAAATTTTAGCCTATAATGATCAATTAGGTCTACAGAATCGGTCCGTTACAATTGTGTCTCCAGTTGCCTTTAACAAAACAGCCTCTAAGTGACGCTCATAAACAGAATCCTCAGTCAATACTTACTGACTGAATGAATATGCTGAATATCAAGTAGGCATTCATTTGCAAATGACAGTTGGAGTGCGTGCCTTTTGAGGATGCATATTAATGTGTGCCCACCCAAACACACACACACATTGCAGGAACAGAGGCAGAAGAGTGTGAGGAAGGCCAGTTTCAGTGCAATAACAGAAGGTGTATACCGACCATATGGAGGTGCGATGACGATGACGACTGCTCAGACAACAGCGACGAGGAAAACTGTGGTAAGTGGAAAAACAAAAATGTCTTTTAAGTTATCTTTTAAAGTTTGTCTCCCGTTTTCAATTGCTTTTAGCCTACAAACACACCTGACGCTGGATAAACAGACCATGACTAGTGTAACAGTGACTCTTTGGCATATTTGGTAGATTATGATGGTTTGCTGTCTTTGCATCACAGAAACGTTTGTCAGATAATGTTAAAAGAGAGTAACTTTTATTTGACTGGCAGAATCTCTTGGTAGTTATTTTGAACCGGGTGGCTACTGCCTTGCAAGTAAAGCTTTCCCACTAGTGATTGAAAGACCAAGAGGATAGGAAACAAGAGTATAGGAACCAAGAGGATAGGAACCAAGAGTATAGGAACCAAGAGTATAGGAACCAAGAGTATAGGAACCAGGTGGATAGGAACCAGGTGGATAGGCACGAGGAGGATAGGCACGAGGAGGATAGGCACGAGGAGGATAGGCACGAGGAGGATAGACACGAGGAGGATAGGCACGAGGAGGATAGGCACCAGGAGGATAGGCACCAAGAGGATAGAGTTAGGGGAATTGACAGAATTTGTGGTGGAGGCGTGAAAGATGATTGGACAGCACATCTTTCCCATTTCTTAGATAGAGTTTTGATAGGTAGCCAGAATGCTGCCAGACTCATGTCCAGCCCGTGTCCTATGTTTTCAGTGGAGAGGCCCAGCCCATGTCCTATGTTTTCAGTGGAGAGGCCCAGCCCGTGTCCTATGTTTTTAGTGGAGAGGCCCAGCCCGTGTCCTATGTTTTCAGTGGAGAGGCCCAGCCCGTGTCCTATGTTTTCAGTGGAGAGGCCCAGCCCGTGTCCTATGTTTTCAGTGGAGAGGCCCAGCCCGTGTCCTATGTTTTCAGTGGAGAGGCCCAGCCCATGTCCTATGTTTTCAGTGGAGAGGCCCAGCCCGTGTCCTATGTTTTCAGTGGAGAGGCCCAGCCCGTGTCCTATGTTTTCAGTGGAGAGGCCCAGCCCGTGTCCTATGTTTTCAGTGGAGAGGCCCAGCCCGTGTCCTATGTTTTCAGTGGAGAGGCCCAGCCCGTGTCCTATGTTTTCAGTGGAGAGGCCCAGCCCGTGTCCTATGTTTTCAGTGGAGAGGCCCAGCCCGTGTCCTATGTTTTCAGTGGAGAGGCCCAACCCGTGTCCTATGTTTTCAGTGGAGAGGCCCAGCCCGTGTCCTATGTTTTCAGTGGAGAGGCCCAGCCCGTGTCCTATGTTTTCAGTGGAGAGGCCCAGCCCGTGTCCTATGTTTTCAGTGGAGAGGCCCAGCCCGTGTCCTATGTTTTCAGTGGAGAGGCCCAGCCCGTGTCCTATGTTTTCAGTGGAGAGGCCCAGCCCGTGTCCTATGTTTTCAGTGGAGAGGCCCAGCCCGTGTCCTATGTTTTCAGTGGAGAGGCCCAGCCCGTGTCCTATGTTTTCAGTGGAGAGGCCCAGCCCGTGTCCTATGTTTTCAGTGGAGAGGCCCAGCCCGTGTCCTATGTTTTCAGTGGAGAGGCCCAGCCCGTGTCCTATGTTTTCAGTGGAGAGGCCCAGCCCGTGTCCTATGTTTTCAGTGGAGAGGCCCAGCCCGTGTCCTATGTTTTCAGTGGAGAGGCCCAGCCCGTGTCCTATGTTTTCAGTGGAGAGGCCCAGCCCGTGTCCTATGTTTTCAGTGGAGAGGCCCAGCCCGTGTCCTATGTTTTCAGTGGAGAGGCCCAGCCCGTGTCCTATGTTTTCAGTGGAGAGGCCCAGCCCGTGTCCTATGTTTTCAGTGGAGAGGCCCAGCCCGTGTCCTATGTTTTCAGTGGAGAGGCCCAGCCCGTGTCCTATGTTTTCAGTGGAGAGGCCCAGCCCGTGTCCTATGTTTTCAGGAGCAGCACAAACAAAGACGTTGGTAAACTGGAGCCAGAAGTGAAAACCGTTGATCTTTTGTCTCTTTGGGTTTATTGTGGCTCAAGAGGAATTCCTGCAACTCCCTCTGTACACCCCCACACACACCGTCCCACACACACCGCAGCGAGGCCACACACACAGTAGCGAGGCTATATACAGTAGCGAGGCTACATACAGACACCGGTTAGTCAGGCTGATCGAGGTAGTATGTACATGTAGATATGGTCAAAGTGACTATGCATATATGATGAACAGAGAGTAGCAGTAGCGTAAAGGGGGGTTGGTGGGTGGCGGGACACAATGCAGATAGATCTCTTTCTCTCTCATAATCTCAATTTTTCTCTCTCACACACCCACAACGACTTCGTACAGCATTTAGATGTATTATGGCGATAAAGCCTGAGCCCCTTGGCATCCTAGCCCCTTGACATCCTAGCCCCTTGACATCCTAGCCCCTTGACATCCTAGCCCCTTGACATCCTAGCCCCTTTGGCATCCTAGCCCCTTGACATCCTAGCCCCTTGGCATCCTAGCCCCTTGGCATCCTAGCCTCCTTGGCATCCTAGCCCCTTGACATCCTAGCCCCTTGGCATCCTAGCCCCTTTGACATCCTAGCCCCTTTGACATCCTAGCCTCTTGACATCCTAGCCCCTTGGCATCCTAGCCCCTTTGACATCCTAGCCTCCTTGGCATCCTAGCCCCTTGATATCCTAGCCCCTTGGCATCCTAGCCCCTTGGCATCCTAGCCTCTTTGACATCCTAGCCTCCTTGGCATCCTAGCCCCTTGGCATCCTAGCCCCTTGGTATCCTAGTCTCCTTGGCATCCTAGTCTCCTTGGCATCCTAGTCTCCTTGGCATCCTAGCCCCTTGGCATCCTAGCCCCTTGGCATCCTAGCCCCTTGTTATCCTAGCCCCTTGTTATCCTAGCCCCATGACATCCAAGCCCCTTGGAATCCTAGCCCCTTGGCATCCTAGCCCCTTGGCATCCTAGCCCCCTTGGCATCCTAGCCTCCTTGGCATCCTAGCCCCTTGGCATCCTAGCCCCTTGGCATCCTAGCCCCTTGTTATCCTAGCCCCTTGTTATCCTAGCCCCTTGGCATCCTAGCCCCTGACATCCTAGCCTCCTTGGCATCCTAGCCTCTTTGACATCCTAGCCCCTTGACATCCTAGCCCCTTGTCATCCTAGCCCCTTGACATCCTAGCCTCCTTGACATCCTAGCCCCTTGACATCCTAGCCCCCTTGACATCCTAGCCTCCTTGACATCCTAGCCTCCTTGACATCCTAGCCTCCTTGACATCCTAGCCCCCTTAACATCCTAGCCCCCTTGGCATCCTAGCCTCCTTGGCATCCTAGCCCCCTTGGCATCCTAGCCTCCTTGACATCCTGGCCCCCTTGTCTCTGACAGTGACACCAGCAGGATGAGTCGTCAGGCCTCACTGTGAAAGCACGTCATTTGGAGCATCGATCTCAGACTCCCTAAAAGATTAATGTGTCACTGTTCCACACCCCAGGATACTGTCTGGGACATTTGTTATGTTGTAGATGTAAGGTATTGGTCTGCTGGACCTGTTTGCTCGTTATTAATGTCCAACAGGGTTAGTGGGTCCAATTACATTTCAATCCAGGAGGTAAACCATATTTTTCTCACAGAGAAGAAATGTGGAGAATTTTATTTTTTGTTTACTTTCTGGATTGACTGAATAAAAAGGTAATTGACTCCAAGCAACCCTGCTGTCCAACCGAATGTTAAGTTTTCAGTAAGTGGGTTGCATGTTGGAAATGTCATCTGTAGAAATGCTTTTGGAATGGCCAAAAATATCAGCAAGCTAAACAGTTACACTGCTAAAAAATGATTTTAGCAGGAGCCAACTTCTATTTGATGATTGCACTATTTCAACCTGCCATTGTTAGGTTCTGAACAAATGGACGACTAGAAAAAGCTCAAACCAAGTTCATTCAACCCACTGGGTGCCTCAGCTGCAAGAACACTCTGCACATGATCAAACAACTATTTATTTGTCATCATGAGGGTAGGGTTGCAACACTACGGGTGCATTGCCTTATTCTGAACCAGATTGTCGCCAGCCAGCATCCTCCTCTCCTCACACAGTTGACCTGCTGTCAATGGGCCAAGACCCTTGCCATATTGGAGAATTTCCCCCATTTTCATATAGGCTAGATTTTAATATATCAGTTGGATAGTTCTTGTACTAGTAGTACTGTATGTTAAAGAGGAATGAGAAAATGTCCACAGGCTATTGTATAATTAACTTAGTTTCCAATCGTGTGACGGAGAAGGCAAGAACAGATGTCAAAGGACTATACTGGTTAGATAGTGCACAGTTTATTGAGGTTTATTCGAATGTAGAAAGTGTTTTTGAGGCTGAACATAAGCAGAGTTTACTGTATCATGTGATGAAGGACAAGACACAGGGAGATGTACTGTGTGACGGTGGAGTGTGATGCAGAAGGACAAGACACAGGGAGATGTACTGTGTGACAGTGGAGTGTGATGCAGAAGGACAAGACACAGAGAGATGTACTGTGTGACAGTGGAGAGTGATGCAGAAGGACAAGACACAGAGAGATGTACTGTGTGACGGTGGAGTGTGATGCAGAAGGACAAGACACAGAGAGATGTACTGTGTGACAGTGGAGTGTGATGCAGAAGGACAAGACACAGAGAGATGTACTGTGTGACGGTGGAGTGTGATGCAGAAGGACAAGACACAGGGAGATGTACTGTGTGACGGTGGAGTGTGATGCAGAAGGACAAGACACAGGGAGATGTACTGTGTGACGGTGGAGTGTGATGCAGAAGGACAAGACACAGAGAGATGTACTGTGTGACGGTGGAGTGTGATGCAGAAGGACAAGACATAGAGAGATGTACTGTGTGACGGTGGAGTGTGATGCAGAAGGACAAGACACAGAGAGATGTACTGTGTGACGGTGGAGTGTGATGCAGAAGGACAAGACACAGAGAGATGTACTGTGTGACGGTGGAGTGTGATGCAGAAGGACAAGACACAGAGAGATGTACTGTGTGACGGTGGAGTGTGATGCAGAAGGACAAGACACAGAGAGATGTACTGTGTGACGGTGGAGTGTGATGCAGAAGGACAAGACACAGAGAGATGTACTGTGTGACGGTGGAGTGTGATGCAGAAGGACAAGACACAGGGAGATGTACTGTGTGACAGTGGAGTGTGATGCAGAAGGACAAGACACAGGGAGATGTACTGTGTGACAGTGGAGTGTGATGCAGAAGGACAAGACACAGGGAGATGTACTGTGTGACAGTGGAGTGTGATGCAGAAGGACAAGACACAGGGAGATGTACTGTGTGACA